>NW_025287972.1:0-1104 GCF_018294505.1 Triticum aestivum
CTCATCGTAGTCAATTCCTTGAACTTGCCGAAAACCTTTTGCGACAAGTCGAGCTTTGTAGACAGTAACATTACCATCAGCGTCAGTCTTCTTCTTAAAGATCCATTTATTCTCAATCGCTTGCCGATCATCGGGCAAGTCAACCAAAGTCCATACTTTGTTCTCATACATGGATCCCATCTCAGATTTCATGGCTTCTAGCCACTTTGCGGAATCTGGGCTCACCATCGCTTCTTCATAGTTCGTAGGTTCATCATGATCTAGTAGCATGACCTCCAGAACAGGATTACCGTACCACTCTGGTGCGGATCTTACTCTGGTTGATCTACGAAGTTCAGTAGTATCTTGATCTGAAGTTTCATGATCATTATCATTGGCTTCCTCACTAACTGGTGTAGGTGTCACTGAAACAGTTTTCTGTGATGAACTACTTTCCAGTAAGGGAGCAGGTACAATTACCTCGTCAAGTTCTACTTTCCTCCCACTCACTTCTTTCGAGAGAAACTCCTTCTCTAGAAATGATCCATTCTTAGCAACAAATGTTTTGCCTTCGGATCTGTGATAGAAGGTGTACCCAACAGTTTCCTTTGGGTATCCTATGAATACACATTTCTCCGACTTGGGTTCGAGCTTATCAGGTTGAAGCTTTTTCACATAAGCATCGCAGCCCCAAACTTTAAGAAACGACAACTTTGGTTTCTTGCCAAACCACAGTTCATAAGGCGTCGTCTCAACGGATTTTGATGGTGCCCTATTTAACGTGAATGCGGCCGTCTCTAAAGCATAACCCCAAAATGATAGCGGTAAATCAGTAAGAGACATCATAGATCGTACCATATCTAATAAAGTACGATTACGACGTTCGGACACACCATTACGTTGTGGTGTTCCGGGTGGCGTGAGTTGCGAAACTATTCCACAATTTTTCAAATGTACACCAAACTCGTAACTCAAATATTCTCCTCCACGATCAGATCGTAGAAACTTTATTTTCTTGTTACGATGATTTTCAACTTCACTCTGAAATTCTTTGAACTTTTCAAATGTTTCAGACTTATGCTTCATTAAGTAGATATATCCATATCTGCTCAAATCATCTGTGAA
>NW_025287973.1:0-1104 GCF_018294505.1 Triticum aestivum
CGCTTCATCCTACAATGCCGCCGAAACAAGAAACGACTAGTAGCGGCAAGAAGAATTGGCAAACTCAACGCCCACAACTGCTTTGTGTTCTACTCGTGCATAGTAACTACGCATAGGCCTGGCTCATGATGCCACTGTTGGGAATCGTAGCATAATTTAAAATTTTCCTACGCTCACCAAGATGCATCTATGGAGTCTACTAGCAACGAGGGGAAAGGAGTGCATCTACATACCCTTGTAGATCGCGAGCGGAAGCGTTCCAATGAACGTGGATGACGGAGTCGTACTCGCCGTGATCCAAATCACCGATGACCGAGTGCCGAACGGACGGCACCTCCGCGTTCAACACACGTACGGTGCAGCGACGTCTCCTCCTTCTTGATCCAGCAAGGGGAGAGGAGAGGTTGATGGAGATCCAACAGCACGACGGCGTGGTGGTGGATGTAGCGGGTCTCCGGCAGGGCTTCACCAAGCTTCTGCGAGAGAGAGAGAGAGGTGTTGCAGGGGAGGAGGGAGGCGCCCAAGGCTGTAGTGTGCTGCCCTCCCCCCTTTATATAGGCCCCTGGGGGGTGCGCCAGCCCTGGGAGATGGGATCTCCAAGGGGGGGGGCGGCCAAGGGGGGAAGGGGTTGACTTGCCCCCCAAGGCAAGGGGGAAGCTCCCCCCTAGGGTTCCCAACCCTAGGCGCATGGGGGAAGGCCCAAGGGGGGCGCCCCAGCCCACTAAGGGCTGGTTCCCTTCCACTTTCAGCCCACGGGGCCCTCCGGGATAGGTGGCCCCACCCGGTGGACCCCCGGGACCCTTCCGGTGGTCCCGGTACAATACCGGTAACCCCCGAAACTTTCCCGGTGGCCGAAACTTGACTTCCTATATATAATTCTTCACCTCCGGACCATTCCGGAACCTCTCGTGACGTCCGGGATCTCATCCGGGACTCCGAACAACTTTCGGGTTTCCGCATACATATATCTCTACAACCCTAGCGTCACCGGACCTTAAGTGTGTAGACCCTACGGGTTCGGGAGACATGCAGACATGACCGAGACGCCTCTCCGGTCAATAACCAACAGCGGGATCTGGATACCCATGTTGGCTCCCACATGTT
>NW_025287974.1:0-1104 GCF_018294505.1 Triticum aestivum
CCGGTCCCCGCCATCCGCGTCCACGGTGTTGTCGTCGTCGTCCTCACGTGCACACGATAAAAGGAGCACGGGAGACGTGGTTGCGCCGCCGCCTCCGCCTCTGCTCGCCCTCGCGTTGTCGTGCCGTTTCCTCCTCCACGCCCCCTTGGTGCTCATCAGGAAGAGCGCGGCTTGCAGTCGGCCCTCGCGAGGGAGTGCCGGACGCGCGCAGGAGGGAGTGGTGGACGCGCGCAGGAGGGAGCGGTGGAGCAAGGTGGCGCATGTCGAGGTGAGCTACCTTTCCTTGTGGCGCGTTGGTTTTCCATGCTTTTCTTCGTTGATCTGTGATCTTGTTTGCGTGCAGGTCTGCTGTTGTGGTCGTCGATGTGGTCGTCATTCACTCTGCCAATCATTCACTCTGCTAAAACAGATCATGGGAGCATTCAAAGAAAAAAAATTAGTTTTGCTGATATATTAGCATTCTCTGTTTTGCTGATGAGTGCATACAAAATATACATGATTATTTCTGTTCTGGGGTACATGGGAAGTGCTTGAAGCTCATTTTCTTTGCCTCCCGTATGATTTTAAATTACATATGCCCTTTATTAACATTGCGGTGCTCTACATAATGCTTCAATGGATGATAAAACTATAGAGTATGGTTTTGATTATGTTAGTTGGAGGCTTTACTTAGAACACATTTGTCAAAAAACATGTGTTTCAGTTTTAGTAATAACTGAAATTAGTACCTCATAAATTCAGTTCACTGTGCTGATTACCAAATACCAGTTAAAGTTTCTCTTCTTGATATGAGGTTACTAATTTTGATAAGTAGTTGAAGAAAAGAACATATGCTTATTTTCTGGACTGATATTCATGTGTCTTAGGGGTTGGATAGCTGATATGGTTGGTTAGGAAGAACTATTATGATGATGTCAGTGCTGGATTGTTTTGATTGGTCCTGGCATGTGGGCCGTGTGTGCTTCTTCTCTCCCGTGAAAAAGAAGATGGCATAGGTTGATGGTCTAGCTGTTTTATAATCCCTTTTATTGAGATCAGATGAAGTTTAGTCTGGTCTTGCTCTCAATTTCTCTGCATTGTTTTGAAAGTCTCTATAGCATAGTC
>NW_025287975.1:0-1104 GCF_018294505.1 Triticum aestivum
TTTTTTCCATACTTGAATATTGTTATGATAATTATGCTTCTAATGTCTATGTTAAACCATATATTGAGGAATTCTCCGCTGTCCAAGAAGAGACTAACATTTTGCAGGAGTCTATGGAAGAAGAAATTGATGAAATTGTGAGCTCATTGGATGAAAAAGATGATGAGGAGAGCGAAGAACCAAAGGAGGAAGAGCGGATTAGCTACCCGTGCCCACCTTCTAGTGAGAGTAACTCTTCAACTCATCATTGTTTAATTTCCCTTCGTGCTTACCGAAGGATGATTGCTATGATGATTGTTATGATCCCGTTGATTCTCTTGAAATATCCCTTTTTGATGATGCTCGCTATGCTTGTGGCCAAGATGACAATATGAATGATGCTTATGGATATGAAATTGCAATAGTTCCTTACGTTAAACATGAAATTGTTGCTATTGCACCCACGCATGATTGTCCTATTATCTTTTTGAATTCTCCAAACTACACTATATCAGAGAAGTTTGTGCTTATTAAGGATTATATTGATGGGTTGCGTTTTACTACTACACATGATGATTTTGATAGAGATAATATGCATGTGCTTCGTGCTCCTACTTGCAATTATTATGAGAGAGGAACTATTTCTCCACCTCTCTATGTTTCCAACACGATAGAATTGCAAGAAACTGCTTATACTATGCATTGGCCTTTACTTGGTGTGCATGAATTACTCTTTTATGACATGCCGATGCATAGGAAGAGATTTAGACTTCGTTGTTGCATGATATATGTTACTTGGTGCTCACTACTGAATCACAAATCATTGTTAATTAAAATTGGCTTTGATATACCTTGGGATCCGGGTGGATCCATTACTTGAGCACTATATGCCTAGCTTAATGGCTTTAAAGAAAGCTCTGCCAGGGAGACAACCCGGAAGTTTTAGAGAGTCATTTATTTCTGTTGAGTGATTTTATATAGTTTAAAAACAAAAAATTAAATAGGGGAACCCAAAACTTTTCAAAAAGGAAAGTGAAAGTGAGAGAGACAAGCATTGTTGAAGTGGGAGAGCTCCTTGAACTTTGTTCATGCTCACGGAAACTTTGTGAATCTTAATTACAGAAA
>NW_025287976.1:0-1104 GCF_018294505.1 Triticum aestivum
GAAAGAATCTCGTCCCGAGATTCAGGGGTCGATGGAAAGAAGGTGGGGTACTCCAGTCGAAGACGATCTTCTCGCTCCCAAGTAGCTTCTCTCTCAGAATGATGAGACCACTGAACCTTGAGAAACTTGATGTTCTGACGTCGGGTGACACGCTCTGCTTGATCAAGAATGCGAATAGGGTACTCTCGATATGTGAGATTATCTTGGAGATCAAGCATTTCATTGTCCACTCCGCGGATGGGATCCGAGAAGCAACGCCTGAGTTGGGAGACGTGGAAGACATCATGGACTCGAGAAAGATGTGGGGGTAGTTCTAACTGGTAGGCAACCTCTCCTCGTTTAGCGAGAATGCGAAAAGGACCAATGTAACGAGGAGCCAACTTGCCCTTGATACCGAAACGATGGGTCCCCTTTAGAGGAGTAACCCGAAGGTAAGCATTGTCGCCAACTTCATAAGCCACTTCCTTATGACGACGGTCATACTGGCTCTTTTGACGAGACTGGGCTGTTTTCAAATTCTCACGAATGATGCGAACTTGCTCTTCTGCTTCCTGGATCATGTCCGGTCCAAAGAATTGTCTTTCACCGGTTTCTGACCAGTTCAAAGGTGTTCGACATCTTCATCCATACAGAATCTCGAAAGGAGCTTTCTTAAGACTGGATTGATAGCTATTGTTATAAGCAAACTCGGCGAAAGGTAGGCATTTCTCCCAATCCATACCGAATGAGATAACGCAAGCTCTAAGCATGTCTTCGAGAATTTGGTTGACCCTTTCCACCTGACCACTTGATTGAGGGTGGAAAGCGGTACTGAAGGAAAGATGGGTGCCCATGGCAGTTTGGAAACTCTCCCAGAAATGAGAAGTGAAGAGACTACCACGGTCTGAATTGATCTCTAGTGGAACACCATGAAGTGACACTATTCGGGAAATATATAAGTCAGCGAGCTGACTAGCAGTGATACTCTCTCGAACAGGTAGGAAGTGAGCCACTTTGGAAAGATGATCAATGACTACGAAGATAGCGTTATTCCCTTTCTTGGTCCTGGGAAAGCCGGTGATGAAGTCCATACCAACTTTATCCCATTTCCACTCAGGAATGGCT
>NW_025287977.1:0-1104 GCF_018294505.1 Triticum aestivum
TGGAGGTGTAGAGCTCTGCCAGCTGAGCTGCTGTGATGGATTCTTTGATAGGAAGGAAATGAGCCACTTTAGAGAGCTTGTCAATGACAACGAAGATAGCGTCATTTCCGCGCTTGGACTTGGGAAATCCAGTCACGAAGTCCATTTCGATATGATCAAACTTCCATTCCGGAATAGCAAGAGGTTGGAGAAGACCAGCTGGTCGTTGGTGTTCTGCTTTCACTCTTCGGCAGACATCACATTCATTCACGAATTGAGCAATTTCTCGCTTCATTCGAGTCCACCAATACGACTGCTTGAGGTCATGATACATCTTCGTACTTCCAGGATGAATGGAAAGGAGAGAATTGTGCGCTTCGTTCATTATGACTTTCCGTAGATCACCTTTAGGAACCACAATCCGGTCCTCGAAGAACAAAGTGTCTCTGTCATCAATGCGATAGCACTTGTATTTGTAAAGACCCTTGTCGATACCACGTTTCACCTTCTTCACCATGGCATCAAGGAGTTGTGCCTCACGAATTTGATCTTCCAAAGTAGGAGATACTATGAGGTTGGCAAGAACGCCTTGAGGAACAACTTGGAGATTCAGCTTGCGGAAAGCTTCACAAAGATCCGGCTGGAAAGGCTTGAGAATTAAGCTGTTGCAATAAGCTTTCCTGCTTAAAGCATCTGCAATGACATTTGCTTTGCCTGGAGTATATTCGATACTCGGATTATACTCTTGAATCATTTCGACCCATCGAGTCTGCCTGAGGTTGAGGTTGGGCCGAGTGAAGATATACTTGAGACTCTTGTGATCAGTGAAAATGTCCACCTGTCTTCCCAACAAGAGATGTCTCCACGTAATCAATGCATGGACAACTGCCGCCAACTCAAGATCGTGAGTGGGGTAGTTCTTCTCGTTGGGCTTCAACTGCCAAGAGGTATAAGCCACAACTTTCTTCTCTTGCATTAACACAGCACCGAGACCTTGGAGAGAAGCATCACAGAAAACTTCATACGGCTTGGATTCATCAGGAGGAGTCAAGACAGGAGCTGTGACTAGTTTCTGTTTGAGAGTGTTGAAAGCAACGTCACACTCAGGAGACCAGACATACTTCA
>NW_025287978.1:0-1104 GCF_018294505.1 Triticum aestivum
GGGCGGCTTTGCTGGTCTTGTTTTACCATTGTCGAAATGTCTTGTAAACTGGGATTCCGAGACTGATCAGGTCTTCCCGGGAGAAGGTTTATCCTTCGTTGACCGTGAGAGCTTATAATGGGCTAAGTTGGGACACCCCTGCAGGGTATAAACTTTCGAGAGCCGTGCCCGCGGTTATGTGGCAGATGGGAATTTGTTAATATCCGGTTGTAGAGAACTTGACACTTGACTTAATTAAAACACATCAACCGTGTGTGTAGCCGTGATGGTCTCTTCTCGGCGGAATCCGGGAAGTGACCACGGTTCTTGTGTTATGTTTGACGTAAGTAGGAGTTCAGGATCACTTCTTGATCATTGCTAGTTCACGTCCGTTCCTTTGCTTCTCTTCTTGCTCTTGTTTGCGTAAGTTAGCCACCATACTTGCTTAGTCACTGCTGCAACCTCACCACTTTACCCCTTTCCTACCCTTAAGCTTAAATAGTCTTGATCTCGCGGGTGTGAGATTGCTGAGTCCTCGTGACTCACAGATTCTACCAAAACAGTTGCAGGTGTCGAGGACACCAGTGCAGGTGACGCAACCGAGCTCAAGTGGGAGCTCGATGAAGATCTTGTTCGTTGTGTTGTTTCTTATCATGTTGATCAGTAGTGGAGCCCAGTTGGGACGATCAGGGATCTAGCACCTGGGTTGTCTTCTTTTCTTTTGGTTCCGTAGTCGGACCTATGTGTGTACTCTGATTGATGTATGATTTATTCATGTATTGTGTGAAGTGGTGATTGTAAGCCAACTCTTTTTCCCATTCTTGTTCATTACATGGGATTGTGTGAAGATGACCCTTCTTGCGACAAAACCACAATGCGGTTATGCCTCTAAGTCGTGCCTCGACACGTGGGAGATATAGCCGCATCGTGGGTGTGACATGAGTGGTGACGACCACCGCGGAGAAGATCCAACTATTAAACATGCCGCTGAAGACGTTGATCTTCTCCATCTTCGGGTTGTTCACCTTGTTGAAGACCTGAATCGTCACAAGGTGAATGTGTCAATAGAAGTTTAGAGTTGTGTTTAGGATGTGGTACCTGGCAGAAGACAATGGTGTTGAGCAG
>NW_025287979.1:0-1104 GCF_018294505.1 Triticum aestivum
TGGTCCACGGAAGGAGTGTGGCTCTTCACCGGCCAGCTTCTTCGACGACGCCCGCAAGTTGTTCGACGATTTGCCCGCAAGGTACAAATGGACTCCACCGACAAGTTCTTTTTCCACAATTTCATTTGCGACTCGGATGATTCTTCATCCGACAATGAGAAGCTTCTGGCCGCTGTGTTGGTCATCCATGACCACCATAGTAGGCAGCGGCCGATGTTCCGGGCCTCGATCCCGGGGCACGCTGTGGCGTTGCATCGCAACCGAGAGAGCGGCCATTTCCTACTCTGGAAGGACTACTTCGAGACACCCAACCCGCTCTTCAAACCTCACCTATTCCGGAGTCATTTTCGTATGGCTAGGCATGTTTTCAACCGTATCTGGGAGGGGGTGGTGGCATACGGTAAGTATTTCGAGTGCAAGGAGGATGCCCTTCGAAAGATTGGCTTCTCCTCTTATCAGAAATGCACTGCAACTATTCGGATGCTTGCATACGGAATTCTCGGTGCTCTCATTGATGAGTATGTCCGTATGAGCGAGTCCACGTGCCTAGGGTCTAGTATAGGTTCTGCAAGGCCGTGATAGCAATGTTTGGCCCTGAGTACTTGAGAGGGCTAAATGCTGCAGATACACCCAACTTGTTGCCGATGAATGCCAACAGGGGCTTTCCGAGGATGATTGGTAGCACATATTATATGCACCGGGAGTGGAAGAACCACCCTTCTGCTTGCCAGGGGCAGTATAGGGGCCATGTCAAAGCTTGCACCGTCATACTTGAGGTCGTGGCTTCATAAGATCTCTGGATTTGGCACTCTTTCTTCGGCATGGCCAGATCTCACAATGATATCAACGTGCTTCTCTGGTTCTTACAAGGCTTGCCGAAGGCAACCGCCCGAAGGTCAATGTTAACATTAATGGCCACAACTACAACAAAGGATACTACCTAGCTGATGGTATCTATCCTCAGTGGACTACTCTGATGAAGACGATCTCCAACGATGTAGGCGATAAGAGGAAGAGATTTGCCCAAGAGCAAGAGAGTGCTAGGAAGGATGTGGAGCGTGCCTTTGGTGTTCTGCAATCTTGATGGTAGGTCGTTCGATATCC
>NW_025287980.1:0-1104 GCF_018294505.1 Triticum aestivum
CCGGCCGCCTCGGCCGCCCGCTCCTGCCCCGCCGCCGCGCCCCTCGACGCCGAGCACCACCACCTCCCCCTCAACCTCGCCGGCGACCGCGCCCCGGCGAGCCTCCGCCTCTCCCACGGTGCCCCGGCCTCCTCCCTCACCTCCGGCGTACAGGAACTCCGGCGAAACCCTCGATCTGGATCTCAGATCCAAAATCGCTACGGTTGACTTTCTTCTCCCCCGTTTTCACTGTCATATTCTGCCATTATTTTGTTGCATCTTCATCGCATCACATCTTCGCACCCATGGCTCCGTTTTGGGCGTGTAGCATGTCAGATTGTTCGCCTCAAAGAGTACATCATTTCATTCCATTGCATCATTTACATTTGAGCTCATCTTGATGCCCGAAATGCTGTTGGAAGAGGGCTTCATAATGTTAGTTTCAGATTCTTATCAGAACGAGCTCTTTTGTCATTTTTGCCATGATTGACGTGTGCATCATATGAACTTGGCCCCTAAATGTGTTTTGAACTAGGCTATGTTTTCTTTACAGAGGTGCTTACCATGTATTTATGTGATCAATGTGGTGACTAGCACAAGCATGCAAACAAGGCTTCGTGATAATGCTGATTTTAGTTCCTGTTCTGCTGTAATTTTGATGCCATGTAAACATGTTGCTACAGAGAGATCCATGCATAATTTGAGATACTTCAGTAAGGGTGTTTTGAAAGCATGGTTATGCTCTATCCATCCATGGTCTTGGTTGCAATTATGGAGTAGTCTAGCATGTCATTTTCGTGCTCTACTTTTGCTTCAAAATGTTTCCTGGAAGATTGTTTACATGTTATTCAATTTGGCCGAGGTTGTTGTAGTTGGTCCGGATATGCTATGATGTTGTTTCTTGCCATGTATAGCTTCTATGACTTGTCTTCTTGATGGATGTATGCTTAGTTTATCATGAGGTGCTCTGTAGTGAGTGCATCGAGCTCACGAAGGTGCCTTCGTAATTATTTCAATGCCATGTTTTGTTTGCTGAAATCTGTTAACGAAACTTGCTATGTTTACGTGGGTGCCATCATATTTTCTGATCCCTTTTGGCTTATGGTCAGTAAGGGACTTTTGATC
>NW_025287981.1:0-1104 GCF_018294505.1 Triticum aestivum
CTCCAACCGGTACGCCATTAGTATATAGTAGTGGTGCACTACTTACCTGGTGCGCCATTAGTATCAATCCTATCTATAGCCCTTTTCCTAGTAGTGGCCGTGGGAATTTTAGTAGCAGCGCTTTTATCTTCAGGCGCGCTACTGCTACAATTGTATCTGTAGCGCGGTTTACAACAGCGCGCTACTGCTACTTAGCACCACCGCGCTTTTTTGACACGCGCTACAGCTAAAGTTCTGTGTATAAGGTTTTCCCTAGTAGTGAATCTACATATCCGAATTGCCAAGCTTGCCTTCCACGCAAAGGCGCCATGGTGGACAAGATGCCCAATTTCACATGGCCCGAAGGCTCCTTTGTGGAGACCGTGAAGGGTGGCAAACGGGATGGTTCTACATCACCGAGCCGCATGACACCAACTAGGCGGGGCCCCCTGAATTCCGATCCGGCATCCCCATGCGGCTCACCTCCTCGAAAGAGAAGGGCCTAGCCTGGGGCTCATCGGTGGAGCTGACCGGACTTCAGACCCACGTCCGAAATATGATAGGCAATAAAATCAAGCTTGTCAACATGGTCTAAGTCATGCTCATCTGCTGGATCCTTCCGTGTCAGAGACGGGCTTACAATATGTGGGAGTTCGACCTGGCCGAAGAACAGACGCTGCGAGAGGTTTTCGACATGACGCACGAAGACCTCTGGAATGTGCTGTTCAAGGCCACTAAGGTACCACCGCCCATCACCGAAGATCGTGGACTCAGCGCAAAGCGCCCCGCAAATCCGGTAAGTTTTTTATATTTTGCCAGATGTGCCTTTCCCCAGCATATTTGCGGGAGGAATCTAAGCCTCCATGCCAATTTAACAGGACTGGGTAGCGATAGCAGAGTGGATTGACTGTCCGGCTCTGCTACCTGAAGATCCAGCATCATCTCTTATAACGAAGATGTTGTTTCCGGCACCCTATGAGGTGCCGGAGAAGAAGGCCAAGAAGAAGGCCGCGGGGACCAGGAAAGGTCTCCGGTGCAAGGTTGTATCGGACATGACGTCCTAAGACACCGAGGCGCAGTCCTCCTACGAAGACGAGGAGGAGGAAGAAGAAATCCCCCCCCCCC
>NW_025287982.1:0-1104 GCF_018294505.1 Triticum aestivum
ACCCTAAACCCTAAACCCTAAACCCTAAACCCTAAACCCTAAACCCTAAACCCTAAACCCTAAACCCTAAACCCTAAACCCTAAACCCTAAACCCTAAACCCTAAACCCTACACACCCTAAACCCTAAACCCTAAACCCTAAACCGCTCCAGTCGGAGCCCGTTATCATTCTTGTTAGTTTTGAGCGAATTCCCTCGGTATGATCATTCTTTCATCAGTTTGTTCCCCGTTTCTTCTCTAGTCTAAGCCTAGCACACTAGTTTAGCTAGACATGGGTGTGGCTCGTAACACCTGATGACCAAAACGGATCTACAGCACCGTCAAATCTCAAACTTTAACTGCCAAAACTATTGTTTTTCATCCTGTAGTCCCTTTTAGAATTACTAAACGTCCTTTTTTGGGCCGAGATTTCCAGGAACACTTTCTCGGGGTTTGTGTGCATGTATTTCAAACCATATGGACCTAAAAATTAGAAGTCATTCCATCTTTATTCCCCTAGAGCCTTCCAACAGTCCCTAAACCGCTCCAGTCCGAGCATGTTATCATTCTTGTTAGTTCTGAGTGAATTCCCTCGGTATGATCATTCTTTCATCAGTTTGTTCCCCATTTCTTCTCTAGTCTGACCCTAGCTCACTATTCTAGCTAGACATGGGTGTGGCTCATAATACCTGATGACCAAACGGATCTACGGCACCATCGAATCTCAAACTTTAACTGCCAAAACTATTGTTTTTCATCCTGTAGTCCCTTTTAGAATTACTAAACGTCCTTTTTTGGGCCGAGATTTCCAGGAACGCTTTCTCGGGGTTTGTGTGCACGTATTTCAAACCAAGCGTTCTTAAAAATTAGAAGTCATTCCATCTTTATTCCCCTAGAGCCTTACAGCAGTTCCTAAACTGCTCCAGTCGGCGCACGTTATCATTCTTGTTAGTTCTGAGCGAATTCCCTCGGTATGATCATTCTTTCATCAGTTTGTTCCCCGTTTCTTCTCTAGTTTGAGCCTAGCACACTATTCTAGCTAGACATGGGTGTGGGTCATAACACCTGATGACCAAACAGATCGACGACACCATCGAATCTCAAACTTTAGCTGCCAAAACTATT
>NW_025287983.1:0-1104 GCF_018294505.1 Triticum aestivum
CTGATAAACAAGAGAAGTAACCGAAAATATAGACATTGTATGATAGACAGGTGCAATGGATAGTGGGGAATAAAAGAGGGCATGAAATAATTCATATTTATGTTGTGTAACCAAACAGAATAGCATGACACAATTTCACATATATGATGGCTAACTAAACAGGATAGCATGACACAATTTCACATTATGATGGCTAACTAAAAAAGATGGAAAGACATAGTTCAAAATATGAGACAATGTAAAGAGGATGACATGACATAACTATATAATGTGTTTATTAAGTAGGTTGGCATGCCATAATTCACATACATTCACGGATAGAATGCCATAATTCAAAATATGATGACTGTAAACACTAAACAGGATGAGATGATATAACTATATGATGTCTTTATTAAATGGGCTACCATGCCATAATTCAGATAGATGATGTGTATGCACTATGTAAACATGATGGCATGATATAATTCAAATATACGATTTATATAGTAAGCAAGTAAGCAGATGGCAATCCATATATGATGTAAAAACTAAGCAATGCAAGACAACATGCATGTCATGGGTAATATAACCCTGCCAAGTTTGAGCATAGACCTCAGGGGGGAAATAGGACTGGTCATCAGTCTCTGAATCCTCCTTTGAGGAGCTCTCTGTAACCAGCAAGATGTCTGCTTCAGCAGGTAGCATTGTCTGCTCTGAATACCTTGTTTTCACTCCAGATACTTCCATCACCGCTTCAAATGGCTGATGCACAGGAAGAGTAGTTGAATATACAAACGTTGTCGACAAATGGAACACGTAATACAAAAAAATGGTAGCATGATATAATTCACATACATGATGATTGGCTAAACAACATGGCATTGCATAATTCACATATATAATGCCTTTGCAACAAGATAGCATTGTGTAATTCACATATATAATTTCTTGCAACAAGATGGCAATGCATAATTCACATATATGGTAATTACACACTGAACAAGTGGCATTCACACAAAGCATGTCTAAACTAATCAAATGACATAGCAATGCGAGACACCATACGCACGATATGGGCAACATAACCCTACCAAGTTAGAGCATACACCTCGGGGGGGGGGG
>NW_025287984.1:0-1104 GCF_018294505.1 Triticum aestivum
CTGAAAGGACCTTTGTCCCGATGGCCCTCTGTGTGGATCTTTGTGGCGGAGCGACAGGGCAGGTTGAGACCGCCTAGGAGAGAGGTGGGCCTGGCCCTGTTCGGCGTTCGCGGACACTTAACACGCTTAACGAGATCTTGGTATTTGATCTGAGTTGGCTACGAGCCTATACGCACTAACCATCTACGCGGGAGTAGTTATGGGTATCCCGACGTCGTGGTATCAGCCGAAGCACTTCAGACGTCAGCGACGGAGCGGCGCGCGCCGGATTGGAACGTAAGCCTGCTCTTGTATTAAGGGGGCTAGTTCTGCTTCCGGCCGCCCACGCAACGTGCAGGTGTGCTATGGGCGATGGGCCCAGACCCCTGTGCGCTTAGGTTTAGACCGGCGTGCTGGCCTCTCTGTTTTGCCTAGGTGGGGCTGCGACGTGTTGATCTTCCGAGGCCGGGCATGACCCAGGAAAGTGTGTCCGGCCAAACGGGATCGAGCGTGTTGGGTTATGTGGTGCACCCCTGCAGGGAAGTTAATCTATTCGAATAGCCGTGATCTTCGGTAACAGGACGACTTGGAGTTGTACCTTGACCTTATGACAACTAGAACCGGATACTTAATAAAACACACCCTTCCAAGTGCCAGATACAACCGGTGATCGCTCTACCTCAGGGATATGAGGAGGGGATCGCCGGGTAGGATTATGCTATGAGATGCTACTTGGAGATGCTACTTGGAGGACTTCAATCTACTCTCTTCTACTTGATGCAAGACGGTGGCTGCGAGAAGCGTAGTCTTCGACAGGACTAGTTATCCCCCTCTTATTCTGGCATTCTGCAGTTCAGTCCACTGATATGGCCTCCTTACACATATACCCATGCATATGTAGTGTAGTTCCTTGCTTGCGAGTACTTTGGATGAGTACTCACGGTTGCTTTCTCCCCCCTTTTCCCCTTTCCTTCCTTTCTGGTTGTCGCAACCAGATGCTGGAGTCCAGGAGCCAGACGCCACCATCGACGACGACCCCTACTACACTGGAGGTGCCTACTACTACGTGCTGCCCGCTGATGACGACCTGGAGTAGTTTAGGAGGATCCCAGGCAGGAGGCCTGC
>NW_025287985.1:0-1104 GCF_018294505.1 Triticum aestivum
ATCATACTTTCACTAGTGCAAGTTCTCTCAACAATAATAACATAACTGGATCATATAACTATCCCTCAACATGCAACAAAGAGTCACTCCAAAGTCACTAATAGCGGAGAACAAATGAAGAGATTATTGTAGGGTACGAAACCACCTCAAAGTTATTCTTTCTGATCAGTCTATTCAAGAGTCCGTAGTAAAATAACACGAAGCTATTCTTTCCGTTCGATCTATCATAGAGTTTGTACTAGAATAACACCTTAAGACACAAATCAACCAAAACCCTAATGTAACCTAGATACTCCAATATCACCTCAAGTATCCGTGGGTATGATTATACGATATGCAACACACAATCTCATATTCATCTATTCAACCAACACAAAGAACTTAAAGAGTGCCCCAAAGTTTCTACCGGAGATTCAAGACGAAAATGTGTGCCAACCCCTATGCATAAGTTCACGAGATTACGGAACCCGCAAGTTGATCACCAAAACAT
Source organism: Triticum aestivum (assembly GCF_018294505.1). Taxonomy (NCBI): domain Eukaryota; kingdom Viridiplantae; phylum Streptophyta; class Magnoliopsida; order Poales; family Poaceae; genus Triticum; species Triticum aestivum. Next base: position 491 of record NW_025287985.1, read on the forward strand.
ACATCAAGTAGATCACGTGATATCCCATTGTCACCACAGATAAGCACATGCAAGACATACATCAAATGTTCTCAAATCCTCAAAGACTCAATCCGATAAGATAACTTCAAAGGGAAAACTCAATCAATTACAAGAGAGTAGAGGGGGAGAAACATCATAAGATCCAACTATAATAGCAAAGCTCGCGGTACATCAAGATCATGCCAAATCAAGAACACGAGAGATAGAGAGATCAAACACATAGCTACTGGTACATACCCTCAGCCCCGAGGGTGAACTACTCCCTCCTCGCATGGAGAGCGCCGGGATGATGAAGATGGCCACCGGAGAGGGATTCCCCCCTCCGGCAGGGTGCCGGAACGGGGTCCCAATTGGTTTTTGGTGGCTCTGGAGGTTTGCGGCGGCGGAACTCCCGATCTAGGTTATGTTCTGGAAGTTTGGGTATATATGAGAGGTATTGGCATCGGGAACAAGTCAGGGGGGTCTCCGGGCTGTCCACGAGGCAGGGGGCGCGCCCAGGGGGTGGGCGCGCCCCCCACCCTCGTGGTCAGCCCGGGACTCTTCTGGTCCATCTCCGATGCTCCGTGGGCTTCTTCTGGTCCAAAAATAATCTC
>NW_025287986.1:0-1104 GCF_018294505.1 Triticum aestivum
ATGATGGAGATCATGGTGTCATGCCGGTGACAAAGATGATCATGGTGCCCCGAAGATGGAGATCAAAGGAGCATGATGATGTTGGCCATATCATGTCACTATTTGATTGCATGTGATGTTTATCATGTTTTTGCATCTTATTTGCTTAGAACGACGGTAGCAAGTAGGATGATCCCTTATAATAATTTCAAGAAAGTGTTCACCCTAACTGTGCACCGTTGCGAAGGTTCGTTGTTTCGAAGCACCACGTGATGATCGGGTGTGATAGATTCTAACGTTCGAATACAACGGGTGTTGACGAGCCTAGCATGTACAGACATGGCCTCGGAACACACGCAATACACTTAGGTTCACTTGACGAGCCTAGCATGTACAGACATGGCCTCGGAACACGGAGGACCGAAAGGTCGAGCATGAGTCGTATAGAAGATACGATCAACATGGAGATGTTCACCGATCTTGACTAGTCCGTCTCACGTGATGATCGGACACGGCCTAGTCGAATTCGGATCATTTTTCACTTAGATGACTAGAGGGATGTCTATCTGAGTGGGAGTTCATTAAATAATTTCATTATATGAACTTAATTATCATGAACTTAGTCTAAATCTTTACACTATGTATTGTAGATCAAATGGCCCACGTTGTCCTCAATTTCAACGCGTTCCTAGAGAAAACCAAGCTGAAAGATGATGGCAGCAACTATACGGACTGGGTCCGGAACCTGAGGATCATCCTCATAGCAGCCAAGAAAGATTATGTCTTAGAAGCACCGCTAGGTGAAGCACCAATCCCTGAGAACCAAGACGTTATGAACGCTTGGCAGCAGCGTGCTGATGATTACTCCCTCGTTCAGTGCGGCATGCTTTACAGCTTAGAACCGGGTCTCCAAAAGCGTTTTGAGAAACATGGAGCATATGAGATGTTCGAGGAGTTGAAACTGGTTTTTCAAGCTCATGCCCGGGTCGAGAGATATGATGTCTCCGACAAGTTCTTCAGCTGTAAAATGGAGGAGAACAGTTCTGTTAGTGAGCACATACTCAGAATGTCTGGGTTGCACAACCGCTTGTCTCAGCTGGGAGTTAATCTCCCGGATGACGCGGT
>NW_025287987.1:0-1104 GCF_018294505.1 Triticum aestivum
TGTGTTCTGTTCAATACGCTCCAACAAACGGTTGGTCTCCCGCTTGTTTCTTTCGGCTTCCATCATAACCTCGGCTAGGGAAGGAGGATGAGGCAGATTTGCATTCCTGACTTCACTGCCTTCGGCCTGCTCTTGAGGAGCAGGGTTAGTGCGCGTGTTGACCATCCTAGGTAAACAAGACAATGATTTAGTCAGAATGATAAAATTCCGACATAGGATACAAAATGTAAGGAATAACTCGAAATGCAAGATGATCATCCGTATGACATGGTAGATACAGAAACTGCTTCTTTATTCCATCGTCATACACACCATACAGGGTTTAGTACAAGACCAAACAAAGTACTATTACGGTGAAAAGAGGATTACATCTCATCGGAGGCATTCCAAGCTCCTATACATTATTTTTCTACACCTCCGGAAAGAGTACAAACTAGGTCATATCCCACGAGTCACGTGGGACGATAGACGACACAGATAGTGCGAACTAGTGATACTACCACTAACTCAGACCGATCCGTAGTAGTCCTCGTAGAAGTCACCTCCATAGCCTGGAAGCTCAACATGATCATCCGGAAACAGACGATCTCGCGGAGCTTGTGGACCATAGGGACTTGGATGAGGTCTTGGACCAACAGACGATGGCCTGCGGGGACCGCGAGGTGGGGTGATGCCTCCTACATCACGCCAACCCATCACGTCTGGCAGAGCAGATCTCACAGGATAGAGATCGCGCATATCCGAATATCCAGCTTGCACCGCCGGTGCAAACCGAGTCAATGTGGCCCAGTGGTCAGCACGGGTATTGAAGAGCTCTAACCTCAAGGCCCGATTTTCACGGTCCTTATCCTCGAGCATCTCAGCAGTGGTGCGAGTCCGTGAATCCTCCTGAGTGGGGTCAGCATAGATAGCCTGAAGATACCCTTGTGCTCCCGGAAGTGATCCTGGCATATACCGGAAATCAGAGTCCCGAAATAGACCAGATCTGACTCGCATGATGGTCATCATAGAGTAGGCGGCGTCCTGCACAGCCATCTCAATAGTAACCCCGAGTCCATAGGAGCAGTGAAGGGGCTCGGTGGACCCAGGATAAGATGGAAATAT
>NW_025287988.1:0-1104 GCF_018294505.1 Triticum aestivum
CGTGTCCCGCCTCCGGCACGCCGCCAACAACTGCCGCGATCCGCCCACGCCAGATCCAGCGAGTCGTGGGAGAAGAGATCCCGCCACCGTCGATGCCGACCGAGCTTTGCCCGGCGGCGCGCCCTGGTGGCGGCGAGGAGGAGAGGTCGGGGAAGGAACAAGGACAGGGCGGCGCTAGGGTTCCCCCTGGTCGCCGCGCAGGGGCGACACGGGAGGAGTCGGGGGAGGAGTCCATCAGTAACTACATATGATGGGAGGAATTGGGGAAGTGTGTTTCTATGGGCCCCTAGTTGCAAGTCAACAATCGACTCGCAACTAGGGGTTGTGTGTGTTTTTCGAGGGCCCTTAGTTGCAAGATAACCATCGACTCGCAACTAGGGGGCGTTGTCAATGTGTATTTGACGAGGGCCCCCAGTTGCAAGTCAACCATCGACTCACAACTCAGGGTGTTTTTTGTGTAACCTAGTTGCAAGCCGACCATCGACTCACAACTAAGGGGAGTGTGTGTTTGTCGAGCGTCCCCAATTGCATGTCAACCATTGACTCGCAACTAGGTTGTGTATGTGTGTTTGTCGAGTGTCTCCACATTTTTTGAAATATTCATGATTTTTTTATTGTTTTCATCGTTTTTAATACAAATTCATGAATATTTTCTGAAAATTATGTACTCTATAAAAATCATGATTTAAAAAATGTGTTTTATTTAAGAGAAATGAACAATTTTTAATTTCACAAACATTTTTTTGTATTCGCTAACTTTTTTGAATTTGTATGGAATGATTGTAACCGTGTGTATGCATACATGCAAAGGCAAGTGACGAGCAGCTAAGAGCATCTCCAGCCGCGCCCCCAACAGGTCCCCCGGGCCACTTTTTCGACGCCGACGCAAAAAAAAACGCCCCAGTCGCGCCCCCAGAACGTCGAAAAGCGTCGGTTCGGCCCTTTTTTCCGCCCGGCGGTCACAGGACGAACCCGATGCACTGGGGGGGGGGGCGATCGGGGGCTCTGGCGCAAAGTCAAGATTTTCTTCCCCGACTCGCCTCCCACCCCCCGCGCCCTCGGCCGCCACTAGCTATATCCCGGCACCGCCCGCCGCCCTTCACC
>NW_025287989.1:0-1104 GCF_018294505.1 Triticum aestivum
TAGTCCACAAAACACGTTAGAATTGGCCAAAATTGTGAGTGTTGCTGACCGACACGTAAACACAACCCGGGGTCATTTCGGGACCCCATAACTAAGTAATAGTCCAAGAAACGGGCCAGAATCGGCCCAAACTGCGATTGTTGATGACTTACACTTAAGCGCACCTTGGGGTTCAACAACAATGGAAATCGCTTTGGGGCCCCAAAACGGTGAGTAACAGTCCACGAAACGGGTCAGAATCGACAAAAACCGCGAGTGTTGATAACCAACCCGTAAGCGCACCCAAGGGTTCCTTAATCGTGGAAATCACTCCGGGGCCACAAAAAAGTGAGCAATAGTCCACGAAACGGGCCAGAATCGGCCAAAACTGTGAGTGTTGATGACCGACACGTAAACGCACGCCGGGGTTCGTTAATCGTGGAAATCACTCCGGGACCCCAAAACAGTGAGTAATAGTATACAAAAAAAGGCAAGAATCGGACAAAAGTGTAAGTGTTGATGACCGAAACGTAAACGCACCCCGCGGTTCGTTAATCGTTGAAATCACTTCGACACCCCAAAACAGTGCGTAATACTCCACGAAACGGGCCAGAATCGGCCAAAACAGCGAGTGTTGATGAGCGACACATAAATGCACCCCGGTGTTCGTCAAACATGGAAATCACGCCGAGACCCAAAAACAGAGTAATAGTCCAAGAAACGGGCCAGAATTGGCCAAAACTGTGAGTGTTGATGACCGACACGTAAATGCACCCCGTGGTTTGTTAATCGTGGAAATCACTCCGGGGGCCCAAAAAAGTGAGTAATAGTCCATGATACGGGCCGGAATCAGCCAAAACTATGAGTATTGATGACCGACACGTAATCGGGCCTTGGGGTTCAACAACTATGGAAATCACTTCGGGACCTGAAAACAGTGAGTAATAGTCCACAAAACACGTTAGAATTGGCCAAAATTGTGAGTGTTGCTGACCGACACGTAAACACAACCCGGGGTCATTTCGGGACCCCATAACTAAGTAATAGTCCAAGAAACGGGCCAGAATCGGCCCAAACTGCGATTGTTGATGACTTACACTTAAGCGCACCTTGGGGTTCAACAAC
>NW_025287990.1:0-1104 GCF_018294505.1 Triticum aestivum
TCCAGAAAACGGGCCAGAATCGGCCAAAACTGCCAGTGTTGATGACCGACACGTTAGCGGACCTTGGGGTTCAACAATTATGGAAATCGCTTCGGTACCCCAAAACAGTGAGTAATAATCCAAGAAACGGGTCAGAATCGGCCAAAACTACCAGTATTGATCACCGACAGGTAAACGCACCCCAGGGTTCGTTAATCATGGAAATCACTCCGGGAACCCCAAATAGTGAGTAATCGTCCACGAAACGGGCTAGAATCGGCCAAAACTGCCAGCGTTGATGACCGACACGTAAGCGCTTCTTGTGGTTCAACAACTATGGAAATCGCTCTGGCACCCCAAAACAGTGAGTAATAGTCCAAGAACCGGGCCAGAATCGGTCAAAACTGCCAGTGTTGATGACCAACACCTATGGAAATCGCTTCGGGAGCCCAAAACAGTGAGTAATATTCGAAGAAACAGGTCAGAATAAGCCAAAATTGCGAGCATTGATGACCGACATGTAAACACACCGCATGGTTCGTTGACCATGGAAACCACTTCGGGACCCAAAAACAGTGAGTAATAGTCCATCAAACGGGCCAGAATCGGCCAAAACTGCCAGTGTTGATGATCGACACGTAAGCAGACCTTGGGGTTCAACAATTATGGAAATCGCTTCGCGACCCCAAAACGGTGAGTAATAATCCAAGAAACGGGCCAAAATCGGCCAAAACAGCGAGTGTTGATGACCGACACATAAACGCACCCCAGGGTTTGTTAATTGTGGAAGTCACTCTAGGACCCCAAAATAGTAAGTAATAGTCCATGAAACAGGCCAGAATTGGCCAAAAGAGCGAGTGTTTATGACCGACACGTAAACGCACTCGAGGGTTCGGTAACCATGGAAACCACTCCTGGACCCCAAAGCATTGACTAATAGTCCATGAAACGGGCCAGAATCGGCCAAAACAGCCAATGTTCATGACCGACATGTAAGCGCACGTTGGGGTTATACTACTATGGAAATCGCTGTGGGACCCCAAAACAGTGAGTAATAATCCGAGAAACGGGTCAGAATCGGCCAAAATTGTGATTGTTGATGACCGATACGTAAACGCACTCTAG
>NW_025287991.1:0-1104 GCF_018294505.1 Triticum aestivum
TATTCGTTATCGTCATCCTATTCCTAGGCTAGATGATATGCTTGATGAATTGAGTGGCTCTACAATATTCTCCAAAGTTGATTTGCGCAGTGGCTACCATCAAATTCGTATGAAATTGGGAGATGAATGGAAAACAGCATTTAAAACTAAGTTTGGATTATATGAGTGGTTAGTCATGCCTTTTGGGTTAACTAATGCACCTAGTACTTTCATGAGATTAATGAACGAAGTTTTACGTGCTTTCATTGGACGATTTGTGGTGGTTTACTTTGATGACATATTGATTTATAGCAGATCTTTGGAGGAACATTTGGAACATTTACGTGCTGTTTTTATTGCACTACGTGATGCACGTTTGTTTGGTAACCTTGGGAAGTGCACCTTTTGCACCGACCGAGTGTCTTTTCTTGGCTATGTTGTTACTCCACAGGGAATTGAAGTTGATAAAGCCAAGATTGAAGCTATTGAGAGTTGGCCGCAGCCCACAACGGTCACACAAGTGAGGAGTTTCCTTGGCCTCGCTGGATTCTATAGGCGTTTTGTGAGAGATTTCAGCACCATTGCTGCACCTCTCAATGAGCTTACAAAGAAAGACGTGCCTTTTTTTGGGGGTACCGCACAGGAAGAAGCCTTCACGGTATTGAAAGATAACTTGACACATGCTCCTTTACTCCAACTTCCTGATTTTAATAAGACTTTTGAGCTTGAATGTGATGCTAGTGGAATTGGATTAGGAGGTGTGTTATTACAAGATGGCAAACCTGTTGCATACTTTTCTGAAAAATTGAGTGGGCCTAGTCTAAATTATTCTACTTATGATAAAGAATTATATGCTCTTGTTCGGACTTTAGAAACATGGCAACATTATTTATGGCCCAAAGAATTTGTTATACATTCTGATCATGAATCTTTGAAACATATTAAAAGTCAAGCTAAACTGAATCGTAGACATGCTAAATGGGTTGAATTCATTGAGACTTTCCCTTATGTCATTAAACACAAGAAGGGAAAAGAAAATGTTATTGCTGATGCTTTGTCTCGTCGCTATACTATGCTTTCACAACTTGACTTCAAAATATTTGGTTTGGAGACCATCAAAGATCA
>NW_025287992.1:0-1104 GCF_018294505.1 Triticum aestivum
CCCTCCGGCACTCCGGTTTTCTCCGAAATCACCCGGAACACTTCTGGTGTCCGAATATAGTCGTCCAATATATCAATCTTTATGTCTCGACCATTTCGAGACTCCTCGTCATGTCTGTGATCACATCCGGGACTCCGAACAAACTTCGGTACATCAAAACTTGTAAACTCATAATAAAACTGTCATCGTAACGTTAAGCGTGCGGACCCTACGGGTTCGAGAACTATGTAGACATGACCTAGAACTATTCTCGGTCAATAACCAATAGCGGAACCTGGATGCCCATATTGATTCCTACATATTCTACGAAGATCTTTATCGGTCAAACCGCATAACAACATACGTTGTTCCCTTTGTCATCGGTCTGTTACTTGCCCGAGATTTGATCGTCGGTATCCAATACCTAGTTCAATCTCGTTACCGGCAAGTCTCTTTACTCGTTCTATAACACATCATCTTATAACTAACTCATTAGTTACAATGCTTGCAAGGCTTAGGTGATGAGTATTACCGAGAGGGCCCAAAGATACCTCTCCGACAATCGGAGTGACAAAACCTAATCTCGAATTATGCCAACCCAACATGTACCTTCGGAAACACTTGTAGAGCACCTTTATAATCACCCAGTTATGTTGTGACGTTTGGTAGCACACAAAGTGTTTTTCTGGTAAATGTGAGTTGCACAATCTCATAGTTGTAGGAACTTTGTACAAGTCATGAAGAAAGCAATAGCAACATACTAAACGATCAAGTGCTAGGCTAACGGAATGGGTCATGTCAATCACATCATTCTCCTAATGATGTGATCCCATTAATCAAATGACAACACATGTCTATGGTTAGGAAACATAACCATCTTTGATTAATGAGCTAGTCAAGTAGAGGCATACTAGTGACTTTATATTTGTCTATGTATTCACACATGTATCATGTTTCCGGTTAATACAATTCTAGCATGAATAATAAACATTTATCATGATATAAGGAAATAATTAATAACTTTATTATTGCCTCTAGGGCATATTTCCTTCAGTCTCCCACTTGCACTAGAGTCAATAATCTAGATTACATAGTAATGATTCTAACACCCATGGAGTCTTGGTG
>NW_025287993.1:0-1104 GCF_018294505.1 Triticum aestivum
TCGTGTTGATGCAACCGGAATACCGACAAATGAATTGTGATGTGTGAAATCAATACGCCTAGCAACCTCGTTGCTGGGTAGTTAAAGGACAATAATTTTATTCTTAGTGTGTTGGTTATTGAATCATCATTCTAAGATTGATCGTGCTACCTAGTCCATTCTCCTGGTTCACTCCTCGATCGATGAGTTAGGATTATTTCAAATTCTTGCTCTATTGATCATATCGTCTTGCCCTGAAAAGCAAGATTGTTCTCGAGCTTAGTAACATACCGGTGGCTCGTGATTCTCTGAATATCTTCTCAGAAGTATTACCAGGTTGTCACCTGACCGCTATGTTGAGCTCGTGATCAAGTTGGTTTTTTTGTGAACCATCCTTCTCCAAGAATCTGTGTTGGATATCCCTGAGCTAGTTGGTTAAGTTAGACAACGACTTGGAGAGTTGGAAGATAAAAGCTTGCCTGACTTAGTTCATTCCAAAGGGATATTCTTGTGTAGTGTGTGTTGAAGAAAGATGATATCTTCATCGATTGGTCCCTGTGATCAGTTGCTGGATCTATTGTCTTATCAATCCTTTGATTTGAGTGTGGGCTATCGTCAAATCAAATCAGTACCAACGATGCTCGTAATGTTGTCTTATTCGTGGTTGATCCCTCGAGCATACACCATTACATCTTTGGTCTGACCAATGCTATCACCGTGTTCACTCAACTATGGAATTCCTTTTAAAAGGAAACCTAGATGAATTGTTGTTGAGCCCATTGACAACATCCTTATCTCCTCCATAATTTTGTTGAACATTAAGCTAGTGTTGGAAATTTTTGAAAGCATTTGTTCATGCTAGCTCATGAAGCATATGTTTGGATGAAGGTAGTGACTTCCTTTAATTCATGTGCATCTGATGCAAGTTGCCGCCGTGGATTCGAGAAAGTCAATGTTGTTTTCTTGGAATCATTCCAAATCAGTCATGCACACGTGCGAAGAATTCTGTGGTTTGAAGACTTGCAACCTTCAATCTATATGTGTCCCTAGCACACCAAGCCACTGATTGAATTGTTCAAGGAGAAGAAGTTCCTTCTTAAGAGTATACCTTATGCAAGGACTTCG
>NW_025287994.1:0-1104 GCF_018294505.1 Triticum aestivum
TATCATTATAGATTCCTTTTCAGCAAGGTTATCCGTTCATCCATGAGGAAATTGTAATACTTATTCTACTAGCTATTCCTGATGGATCCTTCGTGTTTCCAAAGTCTGATCTTCACCTGAAGACCATGTCAATGCTATCTCGAAGCATGTCAATGGTACTCCGATTTTCAACAGGAACATTTGAAGCACGATGCTAAATTTTATTTATCATTTATCCTAACACCGTTGTATGGGTAATATCATGAGATTCCTCCCCCCTTACCTAAAGAGTTTTCTACATTATATCCTGCCACGGATATCATGCTCTGCTTGTCCTTGGGAAGGATATATCCCTAAAATATGTGTTTAAACACATTTTCCTTTCCATTGTTCTGTTTAATATGATAATCATATTTTACTTTCCATTGGTTGTTTGAACCTTCCTTGTGATCTATATGATCTAAGCAGCAATATTCTACTGCTTATGTAAACTCCTCGGTGTGCAATTCTGTCAGTAAGACCCTGTTACTATTGTTGATGACATTCCGGTAGCCACCGATGGACGAGAACCTTGCCTATTGGTCCGCCTCGTTCAACGAGCAGGAAAGTGGTTCTCTTCGTCCCTCGCCCTTGGTACCAACGTTGATGCCGGCATAACTGACTTGGTACTCTCTGACATGCCTTGCTATCATGACCGTGAAAGATGTCACTGCTCCTATTAAAAAAAACCACATGGTGGGCCCATAACCCACAGTTCCACAGGATCGAAACCTGACTCTCCTGTACACCCCCTGTTTCCAAAGTTATTCCTCCCGCGTGGACTCGTATGTAATTCATGAGCCACCTTCCGATGAGATCGTCAATTCTGGCATCAGACACAATAATTATTCCGTGGTTTTAAAACCACTTTCACCTTCTGACTAGGCATTGAACGATTGCCTGGCTGCCTGAAACTTCTTATTGTACCTTCCAACTTTACTCTCGATGTGTTTATTTGTTCAACTCGAGAGGTACTCATATGCTCATTCATGGGTTAATCCCAGATCATTACCCTTATAACATACTATCGTTGCCAATATGCCTCGTTACCTATTCGTAAATACGATGAAGATCCCGAAGAAAGGA
>NW_025287995.1:0-1104 GCF_018294505.1 Triticum aestivum
CTCGTCTGTTACAAAGGGATTTCATTTTTTTAAACTTATTTGAACTCCTGACGTTTTGTGTGTTCAAAATGCACCATTCAAAGCCACATCATCATTTTTCAATCCTTTCTGACTTCATTTGTTATTTTTCATGCATTTACTAATTATTTGAGCTATAAGACCCTAAAATTGAAAAGCTTTTCAAATGAACTTTGAAAAGGTTGAAAGTTGGCATCGTATCATCATTTCATCCACATAGCATGTGCAAGAAAGTTGGGAGGGTTACGGCAAAAACTGGATGCACTTCGTGTACAAAACGGACAATCTCTTTCAAAGTATCAGGATTTCATACGGAAACTCGTCTGTTACAAAGGGATTTCATTTTTTTAAAACTTATTTGAACTCTTGACTTTTTGTGTGTTCAAAATGCACCATTCAAAGCCACATCATCATTTTTCAATCCTTTCTGACTTCATTTGTTATTTTTCATGCATTTACTAATTATTTTGAGCTATAAGACCCTAAAATTGAAAAGCATTTCAAAGGAATTCTGAAAAGGTTGAAATGTGGCATGGTATCATCATTTCATCCACATAGCATGTGCAAGAAAGTTGGGAGGGTTACGGCAAAAACTGGATGCACTTCGTGTACAAAACGGACAATCTCTTTCAAAGTATCAGGATTTCACACGGAAACTCGTCTGTTACAAAGGGATTTCATTTTTTTAAACTTATTTGAACTCCTGACATTTTGTGCGTTCAAAATGCACCATTCAAAGCCACATCATCATTTTCAATCCTTTCTGACTTCATTTGTTATTCTTCATGCATTTACTAATTATTTTGAGCTATAAGACCCTAAAATTGAAAAGCATTTCAAATGAACTTTGAAAAGGTCGAAAGTTGGCATGGTATCATCATTTCATCCACATAGCATGTGCAAGAAAGTTCAGAGGGTTACGGCAAAAACTGGATGCACTTCGTGTACAAAACGGACAATCTCTTTCAAAGTATCAGGATTTCATATGGAAACTCGTCTGTTACAAAGAGATTTCATTTTTTTAAACTTATTTGAACTCCTGACTTTTTGTGTGTTCAAAATGCACCATTCAAAGCCACATCATCA
>NW_025287996.1:0-1104 GCF_018294505.1 Triticum aestivum
AATGATGTGATGGACAAGACCCAATCCTAAGCATAGCATAAAAGATCGTGTAGTTCGTTTTGCTAGAGCTTTGCAAGTGTCAAGTATCTCTTCCTTCGACCATGAGATCGTGTAACTCCCGGATACCGTAAGAGTGCCTTGGGTGTATCAAACGTCACAACGTAACTGGGTGACTATAAAGGTGCATTACAGGTATCTCCGAAAGTAGCTGTTGGGTTGACACGGATCGAGACTGGGATTTGTCACTCCGTATGACGGAGAGGTATCTCTGGGCCCACTCGGTAATGCATCATCATATTGAGCTCAATGTGACCAAGGTGTTGGACACGGGATCATGCATTACGGTACGAGTAAAGTGACTTGCCGGTAACGAGACTGAACAAGGTATTGGGATACCGACGATCGAGTCTCAGGCAAGTAACGTACCGATTGACAAAGGGAATTGCATACAGGGTTTGATCAAATCCTCGACATAGTGGTTCATCCGATGACAACATCGAGGAGCATGTGGGAGCCATCATGGGTATCCAGATCCCGCTGATGGTTATTGACTGAGAGCGTCTCGGTCATGTCTGCATGTCTCCCGAACCCGTAGGGTCTACACACTTAAGGTTCGGTGACGCTAGGGTTATGAAGATATGTATATGCAGAAACCCGAATTTTGTTCGGAGTCCCGGATGAGATCCCGGACGTCACGAGGAGTTCCGGAATGGTCTGGAGGTAAAGAATTATATATAGGAAGTGCTATTTCGGGCATCGGGACAAGTTTCGGGGTTATCGGTATTGTACCGGGACCACCGGAAGGGTCCCGGGGGTCCACCGGGTGGGGCCACCTGTCCCGGGGGGCCACATGGGCTGTAGGGGGTGCGCCTTGGCCATCATGGGCCAAGGGCACCAGCCCCTATAGGCCCATGCGCCTAGGGTTTCCCCCTAGGAGGAGTCCTAGTGGTGGAAGGCACCCCTAGGTGCCTTGGGGGGGAGGGAAACCTCCCCTAGGCCGCCGCCCCCCCTAGTAGATCTCATCTACTAGGGCCGGCGCCCCCCCTGGCACCCCTATATATAGTGGGGGAGAGGAGGGACTTCATACACCAGCCCCTGGCGCCT
>NW_025287997.1:0-1104 GCF_018294505.1 Triticum aestivum
ACCGACACGTAAACGCACCCCAGGGTTCATTAATCGACGAAATCACTCCGGGACCCCAAAAGAGTGAGTAATAATCCAAGAAACGGGCCAGAATTGTCCAAAACTGCGAGTGTTGATGACCAACACATAAACGCACCCCAGTGTTCATTAATCGTGGAAATCACTCCGGGACCCCAAAAGAGCGAGTAATAGTCCACGAAATGGGCCCGAATCGGCCAAAATTGCCAGTGTCGATGACCGACACGTAAGTGCACCTTGGGGTTCAATAACTATGGAAATCGCTCCGGGACCCCAAATCAGTGAGTAATAGTCCACGAAACGGGCCAGAATAGGCCAAAACTGCCAGTGTTGATGACCGACACATAAGCGCACCTTGAAGTTCAATAACTATGGAAATTGCTTCATGACCCCAAAACGGTGAGTAATAATCAAAGAAACGGAACAGAATTGGCCAAAACTGCGAGTGTTGATGACCGACACATAAACGCACCCCAGGGTTCATTAATCGTGGAAATCACTCCGGAACCCCAAAACAGTGAGTAATAGTCCATGAAACGGGCCAGAATCGGCCAAAACTGCCAGTGTTGATGACCGACACGTAAGCGCACCTTGGGGTTCAATAACTAAGGCAATCGCTTCGGGAGCCCAAAACGGTGAGTAACAATCCATGAAAGGGACCACAATCGGCCAAAACTGCCAGTGTTGATGACCACACGTAAACGCACTCCAGTGTTCATTAATCGTGGAAATCACTCCCAGACCCCAAAGCAGTGAGTAATAGTCCATGAAACGGGCCAAAATCGGCCAAAACTGACAGTGTTGATGACCGACACTTAAGCGCACCTTCAGGTTCAATAACTATGGAAATCGCTTCGGGACCCCAAAATGGTGAGTAATAATCCAAGAAACGGGCCAGAATTAGCCAAAACTGTGAGTGTTGATGACCGACACATAAACGAACCCCAGTGTTCATTAATCGTGGAAATCACTCCGTGACCCCAAAACAGCGAGTAATAGTCCATGAAATGGGCCAGAATCGGCCAAAATTGCCAGTGTTGATGACCGACACGTAAGTGCACCTTGGGGTTCAATAACTATGGAAAT
>NW_025287998.1:0-1104 GCF_018294505.1 Triticum aestivum
GAGGTAGAGTTGTCAAAAACTCTGCACCACATGCATTGACAGGCCAACAGACCCTGGATCAGTTAAACGCTCTCGAGCCAGATCCCGAGCGTCCAGGGTACTTCAAGGGGTATAATTCTAAGCACGCCTGGACTCACAAAACATGCTTATGGGATCTGCCTTACTTCAAAGACCTCCTTTGCCCACACAACATCGACGTGATGCACACTGAGAAGAATATCGCCGAGGCACTTTTTGGTACATTGTTCGGCATAGATGGGAAGTCAAAGGATAATACTAAGGCTAGAGTCGATCTGGAGGCGCTATGTGATAGGCCGTTACAAAACATGAAAGAACCGAAAGGAAAGCAGAACTGGACGAAGCCAAAGGCATGGTTCAACCTTGGAAGGCCGGCTATGAGGGAAATTATCTTGTGGGTGAAAATGCAGTTGATGTTCCCCGATGGGTATGCAGCGAATCTACAGAGGGGAGCCAGTCTTGATAAATTGAAGATATTTGGTCTCAAGAGTCATGATTGGCACATATGGATTGAGCGGGTAATGCCGGTGATGTTGCGTGGCTTCATCCCTGAGGATGAATGGCTAGTACTGGCAGAACTCAGCTATTTCTTCCGTGTTCTTTGTGCGAAAGAACTATCGCCTGGCGTGCTAGTAGAAATGGAAGAGTTGGCGCCGGAGTTGATCTGCAAGTTAGAGAAGATCTTTCCACCGGGCTTCTTTAATCCAATGCAACATTTGATTTTGCATCTCCCGACCGAGGCAAGATTGGGGCGGCCCGTGCAAAATCGTTGGTGCTACCCAACTGAGAGGATGCAGAAGACGCTTCGACAAAAATGTAAAAATAAACGTAGAATTGAAGCATCGATGGCTGAGGCATTCATCACTGAGGAGGCGGCAAACTTCGTGACAGCACACTACGAAGCCAAAAATCGTCATTTGCATAATCCGAAGCCTCGGTACAATGCTGACGACCCTAAAAAGGGTGGATCCAACCTCAGCCTATTCAAAGGGAATCTCGCACCAGCCAGTGTTTCAAATCCAGTATCTTTGGATAACGAACAATGGCGGACCATTTCGTTGTATATCTTCAACAACCTGATAGAAG
>NW_025287999.1:0-1104 GCF_018294505.1 Triticum aestivum
ATTTGTAACATCCCAAAATTCTAAATTTTGGAATGTTATAATAAATAGATAGATTTGTTTGTTTGTTTGAATTGTTGTGTGATTGATTGAGTGAAATTTGAAACTTTTTGAAAGTTAAATGAGAGGGAATAAAAGGACTTTCCCAAACTTTCATTTTTGCTTTCTGATCTCCGTGAATTCAAATATTTCTCATCACAAAACCCTGGAGAGAGGATAACATGACTTCTTCCATTTAAATGAAAAAGGGGTGTTGAAAATATTTGAATTTCATTTGGAAATATTTTCTAATTCATAAACTTCATGCAACTCAGTGAATTTCACGAGCGAAGATAAAATGACTTCTTCAAATTATATGAAATATGAGTTGGGAGTTTCAAAGAATTAAATTCAAAGTTCTTTTGAATTTATTTTCAATTTGGAGTTATTTGAGTTTTATTCAAACTATTTTTCTCCAAAAAACAAAATATATGGAAAATAGGGTAACATGATTCCCTACATCAGAAAATTGGAGAGAAATTAATTTGAAGTCATTTTGGTATTTTAAAAATGATTTTTATTGGATTTTATTGGACCAGCAACACTATTTGAGTTTTGTAAATTTTTGAGGATTTTATTTGAACTTGAAAAATAGTTCATGCTGTAGGAAATCTTTTTCTGATCATTTTGATATATATATACCCTATATAAAATATTTATAGATTTGGTGTTATTTTTGTTTTAGTTTTATATAAAAAAATGAATAAAAGAAAACCCAAGGGGCGCCAGCTAGGCCACCCCAGGCCCAGCCCGCGCCGCCCCCTCCTCAGCCCCGCGCCAGGCCCAGCCGAGCCGGCCCAACTGGCCAGCCTAGCGCCAGCCGAGCCAGCCCAGCTCGCCTTTCCCCCTCGCCCGCTCGCCGAAACCCGTTGGCATCGGCCACCCGACCCCCTCGCCCCTCTCTCCCTCTCGCTGACCCGTGGGCCCCGCCCCTCTCCTTCCCCCCTCGCCCACGCCACCGACCTCGCCGGAGATCGACCGGATCCCGAAGGATCCGGGATCCCCCGACCGCCCCCGATGCCCTTCCGAAGCGAAGCCGAGGCCCTGGCTATAAAGAGCCGAGCCCCC
>NW_025288000.1:0-1104 GCF_018294505.1 Triticum aestivum
TTTCATTCGGAGAATAGTGCCAATCTTCTCTGGGTTAGCGTCGATTCCCTGTTCGGAAACGAGAAAACCGAGTAACTTGCCACCAGGAACTCCAAATGTGCACTTTGATGGATTGAGCTTGATATCATACCTTCTGAGGTTGGCAAATGTTTCGGCGAGGTCAGCGAGCAGGTCGGAACCTTTTCGTGACTTGACAACAATATCATCCATATAAGCTTCCACATTCCGACTGATTTGAGTGAGTAGACACTTCTGAATCATTCGCATAAATGTGGCTCCGGCATTCTTGAGGCCGAATGGCATGGTGATATAGCAGAAGCACCCGAATGGAGTGATGAAAGCTGTTTTTACCTCATCGGGCCCGTACAGACGGATCTGGTGGTACCCGGAGTAAGCATCTAAAAAAGACAACCTCTCGCATCCCGTGGTCGAGTCAACAATTTGATCTATGCGAGGGAGAGGAAAGTGATCTTTCGGGCAGGCCCGGTTGATGTGCTTGAAATCAATGCACATTCGGAGCGACTTGTCCTTCTTAGGAACCATGACGACATTAGCGAGCCACTCGGAGTGGTATATCTCTCGGATAAATCCTGCCGCCAACAGTCGAGCAACTTCTTCACCGATGGCCTTTCTCTTCTGGATGGCGGACCGCCGAAGATGCTCTTTGACTGGTTTTGCAGACGAGTCGACTCTTAGGCGATGCTCAGCCAGTCCCCTGGGAACACCTGGCATGTCAGCGGGCTTCCATGCAAAAATGTCCCAGTTCTCACGGAGGAACTGGATGAGCGCTTCTTCCTATTTTGGGTCGAGTGTTGTAGAGATGCGGGTCGGAGCTGCTTCGGGGTCGGTCGGGTGAATGTGAACAGGCTTCGTCTCACCGGACGACTGGAATGCAGACTCTGTGGCGGGCTTCTTGGATCGCAGCAAGTCACTCGGATCTGCGTTTTGCTTGTATTCTTCGAACTCGACTGCTGTCACCTGGGAATCGGCAATCTTGGAGCCCTTCTGAAAGCACTCTTCTGCCTTTTTCCTATCACCGGTGACAGTGATCACACCTTTGGGACCGGGCATCTTCAATTTGAGGTACACGTAACATGGTCGAGC
>NW_025288001.1:0-1104 GCF_018294505.1 Triticum aestivum
ATGAGTTGCTTGATCGTATCATTCGTAGAGAGCTCAAACCATTGCATCCTTGCATCATCTTTATTGGTTCTTATTTGGTTCTTCTCCTTGTGAGATTTGGAGCTTTTGGTCATCTTGATGACAAGCTTGAGTTCATCGAAAACGGAGTTTGCATACGTCTTCTATGATGTTTTCGGTGTTGGAGGTTTTACCGGTCTTATCCGAGGAAGGGTTCTCACCATTTTCTTTTGGGCCTTTTCTCATTTGCTTATTCTTGATATTTCTATCAAGATTGTGTTGGCCCTTGTCGCTAGCTTTCCAACAAACTTGGTTTCGTCGAATTCGGAGTCCGGATGCAAAAGTTGTGGTTGTTTTGGTAAAGGCTGCAGCGGTACTACCGCGACTAGAGCGGATGTAATTTTTTACTACCGCTCCAGAGCGGTACTACCGCGGCTCCTGAGCGGTAGTACCGCACCAGAGCAGTACTACCGCGGCTCCTAAGCGGTAGTACCGCTCCGGACCAAAATCTCGTGTTTTGCTCAGCGGAAGTAGGCACAGAAGTATTTTTTTTAGTACCGCTCGCAAGCAGTAGTACCGCTACCATTTGCGGTAGTACCGTGAGGTCGAGCGGTAGTACCGTGAGGTCGAGCGGTACTACCGCTCCGAAGGTTCTTTTGGCCTTTTTGCCTCCTCGTTGTTGTGTTTCGAAGGGGTTCTACCGCCCTAGCGGTAGTACCGCTCCTTGGAGCGGTAGTACCGCTCTGTGCGGGCTGTGAGCATAACGGTTGGATTCGGGAGCTCCTATAAAAGGGGGTCTTCTTCCCCATTCAACCTTATCCTTTGAGCTCGTGTTCTTCCCCCATTGTTGACCTTCTTCGAGCTTGCTAACTCTCAATCCCTCCATGGATTCTTGCTAGTTTTTGAGGGAAAAGAGAGAGGAGATCTAGATCCACATTTCCACCAATCACTTTCTCCTCTATGTGAGGGGAGCCCCTTGGATCTAGTTCTTGGAGTTCTTGGTGTTCTCCTTCTTGTTCTTCCTCTCATTTTCCTCCCTAGCATTAGTTGCTTCGGTGGGATTTGAGAGAGAAGGACTTGGGCACTCCGTGTGCCCTTGCCATTGCA
>NW_025288002.1:0-1104 GCF_018294505.1 Triticum aestivum
GGGGGCGAGTTGCTTCTGTGGTGAGACGAGGTGAGAGAGAAGGGGAGTTGTGGCGATTGTAGCGTTCACCGGCAGGGAGGTCGGCTTTTATAGGCGAAGCGGGGCGGTGAGAACCTGCATGCCGGGTGACGCGTGGCGGGAGCGGGCGGGACGCGCGTCGCGGCGCCTTCACTGCGCCGCCGATGAGGCATCAATGGAGGCTGACCAGCGCGGCAGCGCGATAGCCTTGGCATTGATTCCCGCAGGAACCGAGGCGATTAGGATGACGAAGCGGCGTGTCGCTAACTTGGCTGGCCCATTCCCGTTCGGGCCAAAATCGGTTTCCCCGGCGCCCCCAGGCGCACCCCAGCGCGCCGGGTTCGTCCTGGGTCCGCCGGCGCCAGTTTCGGCCCAAACCGGCGAAAAACGGGCTCCTGTGGGTACGACTGGGCCATTTTTTGCGCGCCGGTGCTAAAAAATGGCCTGGAGGGCCTGTTGGTGTGCGGTTGGAGATGCTCTGGCCCCTAATACATAAAACTAACTGCCAAGAATTGGCCATCACTGAGGAATTTGTCAGCTCGTCAGAATAATCAATGCTGATCTGCTCTCAGCTCAAAAATTGGGGCGATGTTCTCCATAATATGCATAATTGGCTGCACGAAGACTTACGCATAAATCTGTAGGTCATATATCAATTATTAACTGTAGGCTGCACTAGAGTTATGGAAACGCAATATAAACATGCTTCGGAGGAAAATGTATGTACAACGAATAGTGTTCTCAGAGGAGCAGGACAGGGGAGGCCAGTATATGGTCCTTGTTCCGATATAAACTTGCCACTATAATGAAATACAATGTTTCAAGACTTGTTGCTGGATGCCTCACGTTTTGTTCATGGGTCGTAGAAAACATATTATTGCCTCATGGAGATGTGCACATGGCCAAGTAGGTAGCTCTATCACGTGGTCCAACATAGCAACAAGCCAACAACCATAACGTGATGACAGCCTTTGCTTAATTTTGCCCCACTGTCCTACTAAGTGTGCTAGCTGGTGCATATACCGAACCAGCACTTCAATTTCGGCTCCTTGGTATGAAATTTCACTCTCCTACTTCAGAAATATA
>NW_025288003.1:0-1104 GCF_018294505.1 Triticum aestivum
GAGAGAAGAGGGGGAAGAAACAGTAAATACAATGCAAACATAAGCATGACGATGCGTGACATGACAGTGAGCGGTGCTAGGGGTGTCCTAACGCGACAGTAGGTGGTACCGGTGAAGGGGGGGAACATCCGGGAGGTATTCCCGATGTTTCACGTTTTCGGACAGACGGACCGGAGGGGGAAAGTTGCTAGTTCGATATGTTAGGGAGGTGTGGTGGACGAACGGACTGCGTATTCGGATTCGTCTCGTCGTTCTGAGCAACTTTCATATAGAAAACATTTTCATCCGAGTTACGGTTTAAAAGATATGAATTTTCAAAGTTTATTTGAATTTCTGGAATTATTTAATTAACAGAAAAGGGATATGACGTCAGCATGACGTAGGAGTGACGTCAGCGGTTAACAGTCCGGGTTGACTGGTCAAACTGACAAGGGGGACCCACCTGTCATAGACAGTGGGTTAACAGAGGATTAAACTAATTAGTTTTTAGTTAATTAACTACTGGGCCCACCTGTCAGTGAGAGATTAATTAAACTAATTATTTTTATTTATAAAACATTTTCTTTTTCTTTTCTTTTTTTAATTTTTGCGGCGGGGCCCGCATGTCAGCGACTGGGCCTGCCCAGTCAGCAGTTGACTGGGTCAACCCAGTCAACTAGGGCCCGTGGGGGCCACTGGCAGTGACCCAGGGGGTGGCCCCAGGTGTGCCACGTCGGCGGCCGGCGCCGGAGCAACGCCGGCGACCAGACGCACGGCGGCGCGGCTCGGGAGGGGTACGGGTTTCGCGTACAGGGGGTCTCCGGAGGCGTGGCTGGGCGCGTTCGACGCGGCTCGACGTCGCGCGTCCAACGGCGGTGGTCGGAGGGGCTGGAACGGACGGGGTCGACCGCTACGGGCTCGCCGGCGGCGAGGAGCTACGGGTGCCCGACGGAAGCTACGCTAGAGCGCGCGAACGGCCGAACTAGCTAGCTAGGCGGGTGCGGCATGGTGCGGTCGGGCTAGCGGGCCAACGCCCGTGACCATTTGGTCACCGGAGACACGCCGGCGGCGAGCTCCGCGGCGTGGCGTTCGGGCGCGCGCGGGGAAGAAGCTAGGGAGCGCGGG
>NW_025288004.1:0-1104 GCF_018294505.1 Triticum aestivum
GAGGCAGGGGCACCTCTAAACACACAAGTTGACACAAGTTGATCCACGTGATCGATTCCTTAGCCGTGTGCGGTGCCCCCTGCCACCATATTCCTCGATAATACTGTAGCGGAGTTTAGGCGAAGCCCTGCTACTGTAGTTCATCAAGATCGTCACCACGCCGTCGTGCTGACGAAACTCTTCCCCGACACTTTGCTGGATCGGAGTCCGGGGATCGTCATCGAGCTGAACGTGTGCTCGAACTCGGAGGTGCCGTAGTTTCGGTGCTTGATCGGTTGGATCGTGAAGACGTACGACTACTTCCTCTACGTCGTGTCATCGCTTCTGCAGTCGGTCTGCGTTGGGTACGTAGACAACACTCTCCTCTCGTTGCTATGCATCACATGATCCTGTGTGCGCGTAGGAAATTTTTTGAAATTACTACGAAACCCAACAGTGGCATCCGAGCCTAGGTTATTTATGTTGATGTTATATGCACGAGTAGAACACAAGTGAGTTGTGGACGATACAAGTCATACTGCCTACCAGCATGTCATACTTTGGTTCGGCGGTATTGTTGGACGAGACGACCCGGACCAACCTTACGCGTACGCTTATGCGAGACCGGTTCCCTCGACGTGCTTTGCACATAGATGGCTTGCGGGCGACTGTCTCTCCAACTTTAGTTGAACCAAGTATGGCTACGCCCGGTCCTTGAGAAGGTTAAAACGGAGTCTATTTGACAAACTATCGTTGTGGTTTTGATGCGTAGGTGAGATTGGTTCTTACTTAAGCCCGTAGCAGCCACGTAAAACATGCAACAACAAAGTAGAGGACGTCTAACTTGTTTTTGCAGGGCATGTTGTGATGTGATATGGTCAAAGCATGATGCTGAATTTTATTGTATGAGATGATCATGTTTTGTAACCGAGTTATCGGCAACTGGCAGGAGCCATATGGTTGTCGCTTTATTGTATGCAATGCAATCGCGATGTAATGCTTTACTTTATTACTACGGTAGTGATAGTCGTGGAAGCATAAGATTGGCGAGACGACAACGATGCTACGATGGAGATCAAGGTGTCGCGCCGGTGACGATGGTGATCATGACGGTGCTTCGGAGAT
>NW_025288005.1:0-1104 GCF_018294505.1 Triticum aestivum
TTTCTTCATGACTTATACATGTTCCTATGACTATGAGATTATGCAACTCCCGTTTACCGGAGGAACACTTTGTGTGCTACCAAACGTCACAACGTAAATGGGTGATTATAAAGGTGCTCTACAGGTGTCTCCAAAGGTACTTGTTGGGTTGGCGTATTTCGAGATTAGGATTTGTCACTCCAATTGTCGGAGAGGTATCTCTGGGCCCACTCGGTAATGCACATCACTATAAGCCTTGCAAGCATTGTGACTAATGAGTTAGTTGCGGGATGATGTGTTACGGAACGAGTAAAGAGACTTGCCGGTAACGAGATTGAACTAGCTATCGAGATACCGACGATCAAATCTCGGGCAAGTAACATACCGGTGACAAAGGGAACAACGTATGTTGTTATGCGGTCTGACCGATAAAGATCTTCGTAGAATATGTGGGAGCCAATATGGGCATCCAGGTCCCGCTATTGGTTATTGACCGGAGACGTGCCTCGGTCATGTCTACATAGTTCTCGAACCCGTAGGGTCCGCACGCTTAACGTTACGATGACAGTTTTATTGAGTTTTGATGTACCGAAGGAGTTCGGAGTCCCGAATGAGATCGGGGATATGACGAGGAGTCTCGAAATGGTCGAGACGTAAAAATCGATATATTGGACGACTATATTCGGACTTCGGAAAGGTTCCGAGTGATTCGGGTATTTTTCGGAGTACCGGAGAGTTACGGGAATTCGTATTGGGCCTTAATGGGCCATACGGGAAAGGAGAGAAAGGCCTCAAAAGGTGGCCGCACCCCTCCCCATGGTCTGGTCCGAATTGGACTAGGGAAGTGGGGCGCACCCTTCCTTCTTTCTCCTTCCCCCTTCCCTTCTCCTACTCCCACAAGGAAAGGAGGAGTCCTACTCCCGGTGGGAGTAGGACTCCCCCCTATGGCGCGCCTCTCCCCTTGGCCGGCTGCCTCCCCCTTGCTCCTTTATATACGGGGGCAGGGGGGCACCCCAGAGACACAACAATTGATCCTTGAGATCTCTTAGCCGTGTGCGGTGCCCCCCTCCATCATATTACACCTCGATAATACCGTTGCGGAGCTTAGGCGAAGCCCTGCGTCGG
>NW_025288006.1:0-1104 GCF_018294505.1 Triticum aestivum
CAGACTTCAAGCGAAAGCCGACGTGGGTGTAGACCACGACCTACCTAAACACCTAAGTCTCTAGTCCAGGTTTATCGCCTATTCGGGTTCCATCCATGAGGAGATCCGGCCGGAGTTTCGCTCACAGCCCCAAACGATGTGAACAGGGTTCCGTGACACCAAACGGGTGCCCGGTTTACCCGGCCACGTGCCTACCGCATCACAGCCCACCCCTACGGTCAGCGCTGTCCACGGCCTCCAGCATACTACAAACACCAGAAACTACTTGCAACTCCTGGACAGAGGACAAGGGTGATTAAGAAGTCGAGCGGGGTCATATTTCAGGGCCCAATGTATGGTAGTAGCTGAGTCATGGATCACAAACACAGAACTCAGTTCCTAAGGACGGCTTCAATGAGACAACCCACCATGTACTCCTACATGGCCTCTCACCGCTACCTTTACCAAATCGTGTTCACACAGTAGGACATGTTCACACGCCTCTGATTCATCCCCGATGAATCAGACCTGACTCAACTCTAAGCAGTAGCAGGCATGACAATCAAGCATGAATGAGTAGGCACAACAGGGCTCAAACAACTCCTACTCATACTAGTGGGTTTCAATCTATTTACTGTGGCAATGACAGGTCATGCAGAGGATAAAGGGGTTCAGCTACCGCAGCAAGTAACAGTTGAATCGTTGTTGTCCTAATGCAGTAAAAGAGAGCAGGAGCGAGAGAGTGGGATTGTATCGGAATGAACAAGGGGGTTTTGCTTGCCTGGCACTTCTGAAGATAACATTGAGTCTTCATCAGTGTCAACGATCACATCATCGGTATCACGTCTATCGAGAGGGGACAAATACCGGCAAACAAAAAGAACACAATCAATGCAATGCACAATATGATGCATGCTATGACATGGCAATATGAATGTGTTTTGGGCTAATGCAACTAGCAATAGATTAAATGAAGTTGGTTTGAATACAAGATTCAAATTCAAACTCCATATGTGATTATTTAAATGCCCTTTAATTGATTTGTGCTAAACAGCAGCTATAAGTTGTTCTAACATGCATGAAAATGGTACAGATGGATTCCTTGAATTTTTCTGATAATTTTTC
>NW_025288007.1:0-1104 GCF_018294505.1 Triticum aestivum
CTCACATCTGTCATGGATATTCACTCACCCAATCCACGTCTACTAGCATAGCATAGCATAATAAGCAAACGTAGAAGTAACTCCCAAGGTTTCATAAGTAACAGGTAATAGGTACTACCTCATCTACTTCCCATCCCACAATTTAATTAGATCCTAACAATGCAAGTGTTTGAGGGTTTGATCTAATGCAATAAAACTGGGTAGTAGGAAAGATATGATCAAGTGTTACTTGCCTTGCTGATGATCCGCGTGACCTAGAGATTCGAAGTAACAAGCGGCGCAATCCGGGTGATCTAACGCAGACAAACAACAATCATACAATAAGTACTCATCTAATGCACAGGGAAATCTCGAATAAAAGATCTAACCAGAGATTTCAACTTAAGAACCCTGGTTGCAAAAGAATCGAATCAAATAAGGCAACGAAAGACAAACGACGAAAGAAAACAACTCGGTTCTAGCAAGTTGAAACTAGGTCAAATTTTTACAATAACAAAACTTAGTTTAAGTTGGTTAGTCGGAACGGCGGTTTCGAGGCGAAACTCCAGGCATTTGAATCACCTGATTCCGACAAACGAGCGGAAAAATAGACTAGAAAGAAGATCGGATCTGAAATCACGATCGGAAGAATCGCGGAATAAATCCGACGAGAAAAGAGAACGACGAACGGTTAAACGAACGGACGTTCATTAACCTAGAAGAATCCGGTGATCACGTTCGTTAGGACGAACGGTCCGGGGAACGATAAAAAGGCAACTAAATCGGAAAAGAAAACAAATCCGATCTAGGGTTTCGGAGAATAAAAACCGAACGAAAAACTGATCTAGAAAACCGGAACGGTTTAGAGAAGAAAAGAATCGGAATGATTAGAAGAAAACGATCCGAGAAAAAGAATAGATGTAGCGCGGGGCAACCTTGGCGAGGTCTCCGGTGAGCGGGGCTCCGGCGGCGTCGGCGTAGGGCGGCGGCGTGGGCAAGGTGCGGTGGTGGTGGCGCGACGGCGGTGACGCGGTGAGGGTGGCGGCGGCGTTGGGTGGCGCGGTGGTGAGGGGTGGCGCGGTGAGGGGCGGAGGAGAGGAGAGGTGTTGGTTTGATGGTTTAGAG
>NW_025288008.1:0-1104 GCF_018294505.1 Triticum aestivum
AGACAACTAGTAAAATAAAAGAGGCTTGGAAAGCCTAGCTATACTACGTGGTCCTTCACAAGCTCAGGGTCACCACCTGGGTCTTAGCCTACTCGTTGATGTCAACGTCTACATAGAACCCATCAGAAGGGGTTGCAGCGTCTTCTGTAAAAATGTAGATTATAGCAACATGAGTACAAAGGTACTCAGCAAGACTTACATCAGATCCTACATACATGCATAGTATCAAGAAGGGTTGGTGGAGTTATTGCAGCAAGCCAGCTTTGACTCTTGGCTAGACTATCCTACGATACTCCAACTTGAAATAGTTTTGCGCACACGAGTCCACTATTCACCACTTCAATACACTACCGAGGATCCACCTCCGTCTTCCTACGGAAGAGCCATCCTCGGCACTCACACTTATCTTGAGGCTTTTAGTAGTTTTCCATTTACTTGTCTATGAACTGTATAGGCAACCAAGTAGTCCTTTACCGCGGACGCGGCTATTCGAATAGATCATGTTAACCCTGCAGGGGTGTACTTCTTCATACACGCTCTCACCACTTATCGTTGCTTACACGACATGTACTCGACAACCTTCAAGCGGAAGCCCAACGTGGGTGTCGGCCACGACCTACCTAATCACCTAAGCCTCCAGTCCAGGTTTATCGCCTATTCAGGTTCCATCCGCAGGGAGTCCGGCCGAGGTTTCCCATACGGCCCCGAACGATGTGAACAGGGTTCCCGAGATACCTAACGGGTATTCGGTACACCGTGCCACGTACCTACCGCATCACAGCCCACCCCTACGGTCAGCGCTGTCCACGGTCTCCAGTAGGCTACAAACACCAGAAACTACTTGCAACTCCTGGACGGAGAACTAGGGTGAATAAGAAGTCGAGAGGGTCCATTGGTTTCGGGCCCAATGCATGGTAGTAGCTGATTCTTAAATCACACATACAGATCTCAGTGCTTAAGGTCGGCTTCAATGAAACAACCCACCATGTACTCCTACATGGCCTCTCATCGATACCTTTACCAAATCGTGTTCACCACACCACTCTCATTACCGACATAATCATTTCACTCTAGCCCATCACCCAGATGAACCAGACCTGACAC
>NW_025288009.1:0-1104 GCF_018294505.1 Triticum aestivum
GTCCGTTTCCCCCCTCCGGGTGCCGGCGGCGGCGCCGTTCGTGAGGGGGGCCACGCACCGGAGACGCGTGCCGCCTCTTCGGACATGCCACAACACCACCCCGCATGTATGAGGGCCCGGTACGACGCTCCGGTGGCATTGCTACCCCCCCAGGGCCCCCGTCCCGCCTAACCCTGGAGCGTTTGACCACGGGATCTAGCCCTTTGACTTTACACGGACGGGCTTTGACCAGTGGACCTCTCCACCCGGTTGTGTCGGGTCGGCCCAGAGGGACACCGGGGTGCAACATCCGGGCCAAACCCATAGCTACATCCACTCCGTGTAGACCCGACGCGTCCGTTTCCCCCCCTCCAGGTGCCGGCGGCGGCGCCGTCCGTGAGGGGGGGGCACGCACCGGAGACGCGTGCTGGGCGTTTGCAACCGCCTCAACACTTCCAGACTTGTGAGAGGCCGCCTACGCAAGATTTTACGGTATGCTACCCCCCGAAGGCCGCCGGCCACAGTCGTAGACGTGCGAAGAGCAATCCGCGTAGAGGGAAGTGTTCAGATACTTCTCCATCACACAAAATTATGAAAAATTACCATCAGTCCTATAGCACATGTGCCCACGTTGTGTAAAAAACTCATGATTTTATCGCGCTCCAAGTATTTAATAATATTCACGCTCCAACGTTACCGCAGAACATCTACCACCGTTTCATTGCCGTCCGTGAGGGGGGCCACAACCCGGAGACGCGTGCCGCCTCTTCGGACATGCCACAACACCACCCCGCATGTATGAGGGCCCGGTACGACGCTCCGGTGGCATTGCTACCCCCCTATGGCCCCCGTCCCGCCTAACCCTGTAGCGTTTGACCACGGGATCTAGCCCTTTGACTTTGCACGGACGGGCTTTGACCAGTGGACCTCTCCACCCGGTTGTGTTAGGTCGGCCCATAGGAACACTTTGGAGCAACATCCGGGCCAGGCCCACAGCTACATCCACTCCGTGTAGACTCGACGCGTCCGTTTCCCCCCTCCGGGTGCCGGCGGCGGCGCCGTTCGTGAGGGGGGCCACGCACCGGAGACGCGTGCCGCCTCTTCGGACATGCCACAACACCACCC
>NW_025288010.1:0-1104 GCF_018294505.1 Triticum aestivum
GATCATGTGATGCATAGCAACGAGGGGAAGAGTATTGTCTACGTACCCTACGCAGACCGACTGCGGAAGCGATGACACGACATAGAGGAAGTAGTCGTACGTCTTCACGATCCAACCGATCAAGCACCGAAACTACGGCACCTCCGAGTTCGAGCACACGTTCAGCTCGATGACGATCCCCGGACTCCGATCCAGCAAAGTGTCGGGGAAGAGTTCCGTCAGCACGACGGCGTGGTGACGATCTTGATGAACTACAGCAGCAGGGCTTCGCCTAAACTCCGCTACAGTATTATCGAGGAATATGGTGGCAGGGGGCACCGCACACGGCTAAGGAATTGATCACGTGGATCAACTTGTGTCAACTTGTGTGTTTAGAGGTGCCCCTGCCTCCGTATATAAAGGAGGAGAGGAGGGGAGGCTGGCCGGCCAAGGGGGGGAGGCGCAGGAGAGTCCTACTCCTTCTGGGAGTAGGATTCCCCCTCCAATCCTAGTCCAACTAGGATTCCTCGGAGGGGAAAAGAGGAGGAGGGGGCCGGCCACCTCTCCTAGTCCTAATAGGACTAGGGGAAGGGGGGCGCGCAGCCCATCTAGGGCAGCCCCTTCTCTTTTCCACTAAGGCCCACTATGGCCCAAATAGCTCCCGGGGGGTTCCGGTAACCCTCTCGGTAACCCGGTAAAATCCCGATTTCACCCGGAACACTTCCGATGTCCAAACATAGGCTTCCAATATATCAATCTTTATGTCTCGACCATTTCGAGACTCCTCGTCATGTCCGTGATCATATCCGGGACTCCGAACAACCTTCGGTACATCAAAATGCATAAACTCATAATATAACTGTCATCGTAACCTTAAGCGTGCGGACCCTACGGGTTCGAGAACAATGTAGACATGACCGAGACACGTCTCCGGTCAATAACCAATAGCGGGACCTGGATGCCCATATTGGCTCCTACATATTCTACGAAGATCTTTATCGGTCAGACCGCATAACAACATACGTTGTTCCCTTTGTCATCGGTATGTTACTTGCCCGAGATTCGATCGTCGGTATCCAATACCTAGTTCAATCTCGTTACCGGCAAGTCTCTTTACTCGTTCCG
>NW_025288011.1:0-1104 GCF_018294505.1 Triticum aestivum
GGAAGTTTCTAGCATGAATAATCTTATGATCCCTTTGAGCCTGGGTGGCGGACCTTATACAAACAGACAACACTGGGTTCTCCAGGTGCCTCAATCCACCCAGATGTGAGTTTTAGTTGCCACCTTAAGTTGAACCATTATTAAACACTCACATCTGTCATGAATATCTCTCAAACCCAAACCACGTCTACGCATAGCATGGCAATAATAAAAGCAACGTAGAAGTAACTCCCAAGGGTTTGATAGTAAACAGGTAATAGGTACTACCTCAACTACATCCCAATACCCACAGTTTAATTAGATCCTAATCATGCAATGTGTTTGGGAAAATAGATCTAATGCAATAAAACTGGGTATGAACGGGGTATGATCAAAGTGTTACTTGCCTTGCTGATGATCCGCAAAACCTAGCGAGTCGAAGTAACAAGCGGCACACTCCGGGTATTCTATCGTAAACAAACAAGCATACAATCAGTACTCAGCTAATGCACAGGTAAAACTTGAATGAAAGATCCAACCAGAAAGTTCAACTTAAGAACTCCGGTTTGCAAAAAGAATCAACTCGAAAGAAGCAACGAAAGTCAAACGGCGGAAGAAAGAAACTTCGTTTGCTAATCTGGATCTAGGTCAAATTTTACTGTAGCAAAAACTTGTTTGAGTAGGTTAAACGGAAAGAGAATTTCGAGACGAAACTCTAGGCGCTTGAATCACCTGATTCCGATAAACGAGCGAGAAGTTAAATAGATTCGAAGTTTCGATCAGAAATCGAATCTGAGAAAATAACGAGAAAATCCGACGAAAAAGAAAATCGGACGAACGGTTAAATAACGGACGTTCGTTAACAGAGAAAAACCGACGAACGCGTTCGTTAAAACGAACGGTTCGGTGAACGCTCGTGAAATAAGAAAACCGAAAAAAACCGATCTAGGTTTTTTTTAAACAAAAGGTTTTTTTTTCAGAAAAACCGGTCAACACGAACGGCAGTACCTCGACGGGGCTCGCTCCGGCGAGGGGCTCCGGTGGGCGGGGTCGGCGGCGGGGCAGCGGGGCTCGGGCGGCGGCTCTGGCGGGCGAGGGTGCGGGGCTCCGGCGCACCCG
Source organism: Triticum aestivum (assembly GCF_018294505.1). Classification (NCBI taxonomy): domain Eukaryota; kingdom Viridiplantae; phylum Streptophyta; class Magnoliopsida; order Poales; family Poaceae; genus Triticum; species Triticum aestivum. The sequence continues at coordinate 1,099 of NW_025288011.1, forward strand.
GCGGCG
>NW_025288012.1:0-1103 GCF_018294505.1 Triticum aestivum
AAGCTTGTATATGGAATATACATGACCACAAAGAAGGTTGCTCATTATTTCTCTGATCATTCCATCACAGTCGTCAGCGACGCTCCACTATCAGAGATTTTGCACAACAGGGATGCAACTGGTCGAGTGGCCAAATGGGCGATTGAACTTCTTCCCCTTGATATCAAGTTTGAGGCAAAGAAAGCCATTAAGTCCCAGGCAATAGCAGACTTCCTCGCCGAGTGGATTGAACAACAGCAGCCGACTGAAGTTCACTCGGAGCATTGGACCATGTTCTTTGATGGCTCTAAGATGTTGAATGGTTCCGGTGCTGGGGTTGTCCTGGTTTCCCCCAGAGGAGATAAGCTCAGATATGTGCTCCAGATTCACTTTGATTCCTCCAACAATGAGGCAGAATATGAGGCCCTCTTATATGGGTTGCGCATGGCCATTTCACTCGGCGTCCATCGCCTGATGGTCTATGGCGACTCGGATTTAGTGGTCAATCAGGTGATGAAAGAGTGGGACGTGAGAAGCCCAGCCATGACTGGATACTGCAGTGCAGTGAGGAAGCTGGAAAAGAAGTTCGAGGGGTTGGAGCTCCATCATATACCCCGACTGAAAAATCAAGCAGCTGATGATCTAGCAAAGATAGGTTCCAAGAGAGAAGCCATTCCGAGTGGTGTGTTCTTGGAGCATATACACACTCCGTCAGTCAAAGAAGATCCTTTCACCGAAGAAACTCCACAGCTCAAGAGTGCCACAGATCCGACTGAAGTTGAAGTCCCAGCGGTGGTCGACTTGATCATGGAGGTTTTGGTGGTCATTCCCGACTGGACGATTCCGTATGTCGCATATATCCTGAGAAAAGAGCTTCCGGAGGATGAGGAAGAGGCTCGACAGATCGTCCGTCGATCTAAGGCCTTTACCGTAATCAAAGGACAATTATACAGAGAAAGCGCGACTGGAGTTGGTCAGAAGTGCATAACACCAGAAGAAGGTCGACTCATCCTCAATGATATTCACTCGGGGACCTGTGGTCATCATGCGTCCTCTCGGACCATCGTGGCCAAAGCATACCGAGCCGGATTTTACTGGCCAAAGGCGAATGAGATGGCAAAAGA
>NW_025288013.1:0-1103 GCF_018294505.1 Triticum aestivum
TCCTTGAGGTAGGCCACACCCCGGAGATGCTAGCCGCCTCTTCGGACATGCCACAACACCACCCCACATGTATGAGGGGCCGATGCGACGCTCCAGTGGCATTGCTACCCCCCGCCCCCCTCGGGCCCCCATCCCGCCTAACCCCGGAGCGGTTGACCACGAGATCTAGCCCTTTGACTTTCCACGGCGGGCTTCGAACAGTGGACCTCTCCACCCGGTTGTATCAGGTCAGCACAGAGGGACACCTGGGAGCAACATCCGGGCCAAACCCACAGCTATATCCCCTCCGTGTAGACCCGACGCATCCGTTGCCCCCCTCCAGTTGTCGGCGGCGGCGCCGTCCGTGAGGGGGGCCATGGCCCGGGGACGCGTGTCGGGCGTTCGCAACCGCCACAACACTCTCAGACTTGTGAGAAGCAGTGCACGCAAGATTGGCGGCATGCTAGCCCACGGAGGCCGCCGGCCACAGTCGTAGACATGCGAATGGCAATCCGCGTAGAGGGAAGTGTTCGGATACTTCTCCAGCATCTAAAATTATGAAAAATTACCATCGCTCCTATAGCACATGTGCCCACGTCGTGTAAAAAACTCATGATTTTATCGCGATCCAAGTATTTTATAATATTCACGCCGCACCGTTACCGCAGAACGTCTACTACTGTGTCATCGCCATCCGTGAGGGGGGCCACACCCCGTAGACGCGCGCCGCCTCTTCAGACATGCCACAACACCACCCCACATGTATGAGGGGCCGGTGCGACGCTCCGGTGGCATTGCTACCCCTAGGGCCCCCGTTCCGCCTAACCCTGGAGCGGTTGACCATGAAATCTAGCCCTTTGACTTTCCACGGAAGGGCTTTGACAAGTGGACCTCTCCACCCGGTTGTGTCAGGTCAGCACAGAGGGATACCTGGAAGCAACATCCGGGCCAAACCCATAGCTACACCCCCTCCGTGTAGATCCGACGCACCCGTTTCCCCCCTCCAGGTGCCGGCGGCAGCGCCGTCCTTGAGGGGGGCCACACCCCGGAGACGCTAGCCGCCTCTTCGGACATGCCACAACACCACCCCACATGTATGAGGGGCCGATGCGAAGCTCTGGTGG
>NW_025288014.1:0-1103 GCF_018294505.1 Triticum aestivum
TTGTCTACCACAACATACCTGGAAGACTTGCAAATGGGACAATAGTTCAAGTCCACATAGTCAAGCCTAAACAAGACACATCCTTTCTCACAGGCATGTATCTTATCATAGGGCATCTTCAGTGCACGGAGGATTTTGTCCGACTGGTACAGGTTTGCAGGCATTACATGGCCTTTGGGTAGAAAGCGTCCAAATACTGTCATCATTGCATCGTAGCATTCTCTGCCCAAGTTGAACTGAGCCTTCAGAGCCATTACTTGTGAGATGGCATCCAACTGACAAAGCTCAGTGTGCTCATGGAGTGGACGTTTTGAAGACTCCAACATTTCATTGAAGGCCTTTGCAGATTCCTCCATCTCCTCGTCCGAATCCCGAGCATCATCAAAGTCTTGCACCATGTTTTCCATCCCGGTACCATGCTCGTCGGTGCGACGACGATCCACCTCAGCTCGGTCACGTTGGGCAGACTCACCATGAAATGTCCACACCTTATAATCGGGCGTAAAACCACTCTTCTGCAGGTGTTTGCCCATTTCAGCCTCTGTCCTCTTTTCCCAATTGCCGCACCGTAAACAGGAGCACCAGGTTTTCCTCTGGCCATTTGCAAATGCGGCTCGCACAAACCCCTTGGTTTTTGTGAACCATTCAGTGCTCCATTTGTTCTGACCAGTGTGACTGGTGTACATCCACACACGATCACTCATCTTGACTTTCAGAGCTACTAGACACACAACAAATATATATATATATATATATATATATATATATAATTCAGCATGTATGTATTCATCAGTTGATCTACTTTGTCAATTTTATTACGTCCATGCAACCTACACTCTAATAGGTAATGATAGGTCCTAATCCCACCCGAGTATGTTTAGATTGGGTTCATTTTCCCATGCTATGCCCCGGATCCTACGCAAAATTTCGGCAGCACCTCCCCGCTGTTCTCCTGATACACGTCTCTGCAATAAACAGAGAGGATGTGTACCCGGAGAACAACAGGGGAGGCACTGACGAAATTTATGCGTCGGATCCGGAGCAAAGCATATGGGAAAACGAACCCAATCTAAACATACTCGGGCTGTCCATGGATAGCGTTG
>NW_025288015.1:0-1103 GCF_018294505.1 Triticum aestivum
TCCTATTAACCTTCAGGAATTTTGCTTGAGCATGAAGTGACACATTTCACTGTTTGAGTTTGAAACTATTGTTTTAAAAAACAATAATTATTTAGTAACACTAATATTTCTTGAATAATTAGTTTGACCATTGTTTGACCACAGTTTGACCACAGTTGACCACAGTTTGACCAGATTTGACCAAAATTGAAATAATTAAAATAATTATTTAGTAACACTAATATTCTAGAATAATTAGTTTGACCATTGTTTGACCATAGTTTGCCCACTGTTTGAATATTTTTCAATTTTTTCCACTCTAGATCTTACAAGCCCCGTAACTTTTTTTCTATTAGGTTTTTGAGGATTTTGAAAATGTTTAACGGGGTTCCCCTGGTTAAATTTGGATGTAACTTTTCGAGTAGATGATTTTTCATATAAAAAACTTTTTCATCCGAGTTAGTATGCAAAAGTTATGCCCATTTTTACAAATTTCAGAGATATTTTGCAAATAAAGTCAAAATTCACATTTGCAAATTTTCCCAACAACTAGACCACATATCACATGAGAAACTTATTTTCTTTTATTTTTTTGACATTTCCATTATTTTCTTTTATTTTTTTAAAAACTGAAAAGGCGATCCCAGGGGGGGGGTAGAGTTTGAAAATGGGACCTTTAGTACCGGTTCGTGGCACGAACCGGGACTAAAGGTCTCAACCCCATTAGTTCCGGTTCGTGCCACAAACCGGGACTAAAAGGGAGGAGCCTTAGTCGCGGTTGGCCTGGCCAACCGCGACTAAAGGCCTTTGGGCACCTTTAGTCCCGGTTGGCCTGGCCAACCGCGACTAAAGCCCGCGAGCGCCCTGGGCCCAGGCATTTGGTCGCGGTTCATCTGCCGAACCGCGACTAAAGACTTCATTAGTCGCGGTTCCTACAGTTTCGCGACTAATGGGGCTGGACGGAAGCCTCTTTTTCTACCAGTGTAACTAACAATGCACACACACGCACACGCCCAGAACACACCTATGGCGTGGTTTACTCCAGCACGTAGCATGGTCGTGCCGTCGTGGTCGGCGCTTCTCCACCTGCCCCCACAGGCTGCCTCCCGCCTTGCTGGTCTGAA
>NW_025288016.1:0-1103 GCF_018294505.1 Triticum aestivum
GTCGATCGCGGGAGACGTGCCACCACCTTTGCAAATACCACAACCGTCACGAGAGGTGCACAAACATCCAAATGCACATGATCAGGTTAATGTATCTATACCACCATTTAATGGCCGTTTTAAACCTGCTTTATATATTGAATGGGAGTTCGACATAAAAAATATATTTGCTTCCCATAATTTCGATGAACATAAAAAGGTTAAGGTTGCGGTTGGTTCTTTCACTGGTTATGCTTTGGTTTGGTGGAGTGAATATTGTCGATTACACCCTGATTATATACCTACTACTTGGGATGATTTGAAACTTGCCATGCGACATACTTTCGTCCCTGCTTATTATACTCGTGACATGATTAAGAAGTTGCAACACTTAAAACAAGGTAGTGAAACTGTAACAAAATATTATGATGATTTACAAACTACCTTGTTGCATTCCTCTTTAGAAGAAAGTGAAGATGATTTTATGGATAGATTTTGGGGAGGATTAAACCGTGATATTCAAGAGATACTAATTCATGAAGAGTGTTATCCTATGGACCATTTGTTTCATCTTGCTTGCAAAGCTGAACAGGAAATAAAACGACGTGTTGGCCACGAGGAGAACAAGCGCACAGTGCACATTCTAAGAGTTGATGTGAGTGTTCCTTCAACTACTAGGCATACTATGACAACCTCATCCGTTGTTGTCAGGACTACATCACCTCCACCATGTGACACATCGCCCCCGAGAGTGGCTACATCATCTGAGTTGATCATAAGAGGTAATGACAAAGGTACTGATCTTCCATCTCTACATGAGAATGATGAATGCCTTGTCAATTTGAATGCACCATCTGATGAGCTACCCACTACTTTGATCACACCACCTATTTTAGAGGACTACGTTGATAATTTGACTTTGCCATGTGATCAAACAACTGAAATACCAACAATTTTGAGTGCACCCATTGAATTAACTATTGATGCAAAAGAACCAATGTTTAATCATTTTGATATGACCTCTAATCTTGGTGATGATTCTGTGTTGAATGACTTATTGCATGTTTGCTTATTTAAGCATGTTGTAGCATGTAAATTTGATGCAAGTAAGGTTTATTCACCAA
>NW_025288017.1:0-1103 GCF_018294505.1 Triticum aestivum
TCAAAAACCCTAGGATGGCCTAGGAAAATGTGCACCATTTTTGGCAGAGGTTCTGAACCAAGACAAAAATGATGGGCATTTTAGAAGGGCATTTCAGGTTCATTGAAAAATTATTTTAGTAACCCTAGTTGGTTTCAGAGGGGACTGGGGGTTCTGTCATCCCCATTTCAAGTTTCTGATGAAAGAGTAAACATGATGCAACACTCTAATGCATGACTAGCTAGGTTGTGACAACTCACCCCCACTCAAAAGAATCTCGTCCCGAGATTTGGGTTCCTCCGGGAAGAAAGCGGGGTACTCGAGTCGAAGACGATCCTCCCTTTCCCAAGTTGCTTCATCCTCAGAATGGTGCGACCATTGAACTTTGAGGAACTTGATGTTCTGGCGTCGAGTGGTACGCTCGGCCTGATCGAGGATACGAATGGGGTACTCTCGATATGTAAGATTATCCTGGAGATCAAGCGTTTCGTGGTCCACTTCACGGATAGGATCCGAGAAGCAACGCCTGAGTTGAGAAACGTGGAAGACGTCGTGAACTCTGGAGAGGTGCGGAGGTAGTTCCAACTGGTAGGCAACTTCTCCTCGTTTGGCAAGAATGCGAAAAGGTCCAATATAACGAGGAGCCAATTTGCCTTTGATACCGAAACGATGGGTTCCCTTCAGAGGGGTGACCCGAAGATAAGCCTTCTCGTCAACCTCGAAAGTCATAGCCTTATGTTTTCGGTCATATTGACTCTTTTGACGGGATTGGGCTGTTTTCAACTTTTCCCGAATGATGCGAACTTGTTCTTCTGCTTCCTGAATCATATCCGGGCCAAAGAATTGTCTTTCCCCGGTCTCTGACCAGTTAAGGGGTGTTCGACATCGTCGTCCATAGAGAACTTCAAAAGGGGCTTTACCCAAGCTAGATTGATAGCTGTTGTTGTAAGCGAATTCGGCGAACGGAAGGCACTTCTCCCAGTCCATTCCGAATGAGATAACAGAGGCTCGAAGCATGTCTTCTAGAATTTGGTTGACGCGTTCCACTTGACCGCTCGACTGAGGGTGGAAGGCGGTGCTAAAGGAGAGACGGGTTCCCATAGCATTCTGGAAACTTTCCCAAA
>NW_025288018.1:0-1103 GCF_018294505.1 Triticum aestivum
GTTCCTATGGGCTGACCTAACACAACCGGGTGGGGAGGTCCATTGGTCAAAGCCCGTCCGTGCAAAGTCAAAGGGGTAGATCCCGTGGTCAAACGCGACAGGGTTAGGCAGGACGGGGGCACTGGGGGTAGCAATGCCACCGGAGCGTCGCACCGGGCCCTCATACATGCGGGGTGGTGTGGTGGCATGTTCGAAGAGGCGGGACGCGTCTCCGGGGCGTGGCCCCCCTCACGGACGGCGATTACACGGTAGTAGACGTTCTGCGGTAACGATGTGGCGTCAATATTACTAAATACTCGGAGCACGATAAAATCATGATTTTTTTTGCACGACGTGGCACATGTGCTATAGGAACGATGATATTTTTTCATAATTTTTGGTGATGGAGAAGTATCCGAAAAATTCCCTCTACGCGGATTGCCCTTCGCGCATCTATGGCTGTGGCCGGCGGCCTCCGGGGGCTAGCATGCCGTCAAATCTTGCGCCGGCGGCCTTTCACAAGTCTGGAAGTGTTGTCGCGGTTGCAAACGCCCGGCACGCGTGTCCGGGGTGTGCTCCCCTCACGAACGGCGCTGCCGCCGGCACCTGGAGGGGGGCAACGGACGCGTGGGGTCTACACGGATGGGATCTTGCTGTGGGTCTTCCCCGGATGTTGCTCCAATGTGTTCCTATGGGCTGACCTAACACAACCGGGTGGGGAGGTCCATTGGTCAAAGCCCGTCCGTGCAAAGTCAAAGGGGTAGATCCCGTGGTCAAACGCTACAGGGTTAGGCGAGACGGGGGCACTGGGGGTAGCAATGCCACCGGAGCGTCGCACCGGGCCCTTATACATGCGGGGTGGTGTGGTGGCATGTCCGAAGAGGCGGGACGCGTCTCCGGGGCATGGCCCCCCTCACGGACGGCGATGACACGGTAGTAGACGTTTTGCGGTAACGATGCGGCGTCAATATTACTAAATACTCGGAGCACGATAAAATCATGATTTTTTTTGCACGACGTGGCACATGTGCTATAGGAACGATGATATTTTTTCATAATTTTTGGTGATGGAGAAGTATCCGAAAAATTCCCTCCACGCGGATTGCCCTTCGCGCGTCTACGGC
>NW_025288019.1:0-1103 GCF_018294505.1 Triticum aestivum
GATTTATTTTCTTGTGATTTTACCACAGATTGACTTCAAGTTTATAGTACACTCTGACCAAGGTTTGGCATTGCATTCTATCTCTTTGAACGGATAAGAAAGGCTTAATTGAATTGTGTATTTTCCATCACATGCTAGTAAACATTTCTTTTTCAATTTTTATGTGCCCCTCAAATGAATAGGATTGAGCTTCCACATCTTAGCAGAACATCAGTCTCCTACTATACTAAATTTTTGGTTTCCACATGCTACAAGGTAGTTCCTTGCATAACATATGCAAATATATTTTACTAATTTAATGTTTGTGACATGCATATGTATATGTGATCCAAGACATACATGCTGATTACACATATGTGCTAACTATAGCACTGTACTTCATGAAAACAGTGAACATAACATATCATGAAAACAGGGAATATATGAGTACATGTACTATCAAAAGGAATTATATTATTATGTATGAACATGCATGTACAAAAGTAGTTAAAAACTGGTGGATGGAACTCACAGTTAGAGCTGTTCCATATGGTTGTGGGACCTACAGACTTGAAAAGAACACATTAATCAATATTTTATAGAATACAAATATAACTTGACAATACATGTTTAGTGGACGCTGAAACTGAAGCTTGTTAGCATCGTTCAGCGAAAGGTTAATGTTGATGAATGTAGACACTATCCTAAGTCTGTAATTACCTAAATAAAGTTCTTTATGAATGTATTGTTCATTGAAGGAGGAAATAAGTAATTCGCATAGCAGCGTGGCTCAATCCGATATCGGCCTAACATGTTGATGGTGGAGTTGAAGTATTGCTGCTTGAGGAGCATGTGTGCTTACCTCACAGATCTGTCAGACATGGCCCATATTTAATGCAACCCAAGCATCCCCTTTCATGAGAATACAACATTTCCTTTTCTGCCTCGCATCATTATTTCTATTACTTGCGTTGGATCTGGTTTTGCATATGTTGGAGACAATATGCAATGGTGAAACCTTAGGATAGAGTGGCTGGGATGTCAAAAGACGGCATCACTTAGGGAGAGGAAAAACAACAACCACCTGATTTACTTCAAACTGACGTTGCCCCCTATTAGTACAA
>NW_025288020.1:0-1103 GCF_018294505.1 Triticum aestivum
TCTCCACATCACTTTCCAAGTAACAGTTGTAAAGTCCAAATAGCCGTGTGTCCAAACATCAAGAGGAAAACCCAAGGAATCACCCTCGGTGGTTTCCACTCAATGTAATCATCAAGGTGAACGTAGAGGAATCACCCTCGAGGTTCACACTTGAGGGGTTGCACGACAGAGTCGTATCGGAAGTGGTTAAAGAGGAAATCACCCTCGATGACCACGACCGAATAGCTACACTACAGGGTTAACATCAGAAATGTTGTAGAGGTCTCACCCTCGGCACTCGTTAGTAACCCAGTAGTGTCGAGCAACTAAGGGGAAAGTGATGTGCGGTGTCGGGGCCTGGTCTTCGATCCCGTTGATCGGGTCTTCAATGATGAAGCAGGGGCAACAAGGACAAGGTGGGGGTCACTGATGGATCACTAACCAACCTATACTAAGCAGTTTAGGATAAGCCGGTAAGGTAACAATAAGCAGGTTACAAAAGGAGGCTATGCATCAGAATAGGTGCAAACAATAACAGTAGCAAAATCTAATGCAAGCATGAGAGAATGGAATGGGCGATATCGGGATGATCAAAGGGGGGGCTTGCCTGGTTGCTCTGGCAAGGAGGGGTCGTCGTCGACGTAGTCGATCACAGGGGCGGCATCGGTCTCGGGGGTCTACCGGAGAGAAGAGGGGGAAGAAACAGTAAATATAAAGCAGACATAGCATCACAAAGCGTAACATGGCAATATGTTGTGCTGGGTGTGACCTAACGCATGGCTACACGATATAGGTGAAGGGGGAATTCAACCGGGAATGTATTCCCGGTTCCGGACCCGTGTCACACAGATGACCGGAGGGGAAATGTTCCATGTTCAGCATGCTAGAGGCATGTGACAGCTGAACGGACCGCATTTTCAGATTCGTTGGATTTTTCTGAGCAACTTTCATATAGAAAACATTTTCATCCGAGTTACGGTTTATTTTCTATGATTATTCAAAGATTAAAGCATTTTCTGGAATTATTTAAAATAATAGAAAAGAAATATGATGTCAGCATGACGTATGAGTGACTTCAGCAGTCAACTGTCCGGTTGACTGGTCAAACTGACATGGGGACCCCC
>NW_025288021.1:0-1103 GCF_018294505.1 Triticum aestivum
TCTCCACATCACTTTCCAAGTAACAGTTGTAAAGTCCAAGTATCCGTGTGTCCAAACATCAAGAGGAAAACCCAAGGAATCACCCTCGGTGGTTTCCACTCAATGTAATCATCAAGGTGAACGTAGAGGAATCACCCTCGAGGTTCACACTTGAGGGGTTGCACGACAGAGTCGTATCGGAAGTGGTTAAAGAGGAAATCACCCTCGATGACCACGACCGAATAGCTACACTACAGGGTTAACATCAGAAATGTTGTAGAGGTCTCACCCTCGGCACTCGTTAGTAACCCAGTAGTGTCGAGCAACTAAGGGGAAAGTGATGTGCGGTGTCGGGGCCTGGTCTTCGATCCCGTTGATCGGGTCTTCAATGATGAAGCAGGGGCAACAAGGACAAGGTGGGGGTCACTGATGGATCACTAACCAACCTATACTAAGCAGTTTAGGATAAGCCGGTAAGGTAACAATAAGAAGGTTACAAAAGGAGGCTATGCATCAGAATAGGTGCAAACAATAACAGTAGCAAAATCTAATGCAAGCATGAGAGAATGGAATGGGCGATATCGAGATGATCAAAGGGGGGGCTTGCCTGGTTGCTCTGGCAAGGAGGGGTCGTCGTCGACGTAGTCGATCACAGGGGCGGCATCGGTCTCGGGGGTCTACCGGAGAGAAGAGGGGGAAGAAACAGTAAATATAAAGCAGACATAGCATCACAAAGCGTAACATGGCAATATGTTGTGCTGGGTGTGACCTAACGCATGGCTACACGATATAGGTGAAGGGGGAATTCAACCGGGAATGTATTCCCGGTTCCGGACCCGTGTCACACAGATGACCGGAGGGGAAATGTTCCATGTTCAGCATGCTAGAGGCATGTGACAGCTGAACGGACCGCATTTTCAGATTCGTTGGATTTTTCTGAGCAACTTTCATATAGAAAACATTTTCATCCGAGTTACGGTTTATTTTCTATGATTATTCAAAGATTAAAGCATTTTCTGGAATTATTTAAAATAATAGAAAAGAAATATGATGTCAGCATGACGTATGAGTGACTTCAGCAGTCAACTGTCCGGTTGACTGGTCAAACTGACATGGGGACCCCC
>NW_025288022.1:0-1103 GCF_018294505.1 Triticum aestivum
GACACGTCTGAAGGAATCAATGTTGGACTTACTGGATCCTTAGCAATTCATGCGAGAATTGATCACTTGTGGGGATCCATAGAGAGTCCGTTTTATGAAATATCTGCTGAGAAAGCAAAAGAAAAAAAGAGAGACAGGTGGTTTATCTATCACCAAATAGAGATGAATATTATATGATAGCAGCAGGAAATTCTTTGTCCTTGAATCAAGGTATTCAGGAAGAACAGGTTGTTCCGGCTAGATACCGTCAAGAATTCTTGACTATTGCATGGGAACAGATTCATGTTAGAAGTATTTTTCCTTTCCAATATTTTTCTATTGGGGGTTCTCTCATTCCTTTTATTGAGCACAATGATGCGAATCGGGCTTTAATGAGTTCTAATATGCAGCGCCAAGCAGTTCCGCTTTCTCGGTCCGAGAAATGCATTGTTGGAACTGGATTGGAGCGCCAAACACCTCTAGATTCGAGGGTTTCCATTATAGCCGAACGCGAGGGAAAGATCATTTCTACTGATAGTCATAAGATACTTTTATCAAGTAGTGGGAAGACTATAAGTATTCCTTTAGTTAACCACCGTCGCTCTAACAAAAATACTTGTATGCACCAAAAACCCCGGGTTCCACGGGGTAAATCCATTAAAAAAGGACAAATTTTAGGAGAAGGAGCTGCTACAGTTGGGGGCGAACTTGCTTTAGGAAAAAACGTATTAGTAGCTTATATGCCATGGGAAGGTTACAATTTTGAAGACGCAGTACTAATTAGCGAACGTTTGGTATATGAAGATATTTATACCTCTTTTCACATCCGGAAATATGAAATTCAGACGGATACGACAAGCCAGGGCTCCGCTGAAAAAATCACTAAAGAAATACCACATCTAGAAGAACATTTACTCCGCAATTTGGACAGAAATGGAGTTGTTAGGTTGGGATCCTGGGTAGAAACTGGTGATATTTTAGTAGGTAAATTAACGCCTCAGATAGCGAGCGAATCATCTTATATCGCGGAAGCTGGATTATTACGGGCCATATTTGGCCTTGAGGTTTCCACTTCAAAAGAAACTTCTCTGAAATTACCTATAGGTGGAAGAGGGCGCGTTATC
>NW_025288023.1:0-1103 GCF_018294505.1 Triticum aestivum
TGGTGTTACACCAATGGCGAACAATTGAAATGTGGGTCTTGTATCACTCACAATCAATTTTGAGAGATATTGATTTGAGTGGGAGCGCACTGTTGAATTAACATGTTTAATTCTTAGTGCAATTAATTATGAACACTGTCTAAGTGTTTCTTGCAAAATAGTTGTAGAATAATGGCTCGCGTTTCCACCTTCCCTATTAAAATTGAATAGCTGTTAAATATCTGGTTAAAACTTTACGATTGGTAACGTAATATGAGGATTGTCCTCAAAAGTGCCGAGAAGGACTTTGTCCTATCGCATGCTTTCCGTATCCTCCCGCTAATGCTATGGATCATGTGACTCTCGTCCTTCGATCCAAAAGCTATAATTCCGTTTCAGTCAAGTGCAATATGTTTGCTTCCATGAAACCCAAACTTCGAAAGTTGGGATAGTTATATGATATTCATGGAACTGAAAATTATTTTCAGATACAAACAAAGCAATGTTTGTTTGCAAGCATTAGTAAAAGTGTTTACTATGCATTTGACTGTTGGGAAAGGGATCCAGAAGAACGCCTGTCATATAATGAAAGGTGAATAAAACAACAACTTAAAGAGAAAGGAAGTGTCCAAAGGGTGTTAGTATGACTTACACGCCTAGGAAGTTCGGGGCTAACGCCACTCTTAAGTTGGGTGCTTCTTTTGCGAGTAGGAGAAATACTAAAAGTTAAACTGTTAGAAGTATAAAGGCAGAAAGAAAGATGACTGGAATATCCAGCTCATGTATGAATGTCATACAAGTTTTTGATGTATAGTAGGCTGTTCAAAGATATAGTTCTTGGGAATTATGGTTAAACATGTTAATCACTAATTCTTGGGTATTGTGAGTTAATCACAAAGATACCCGCTCGATTGCATTCAATTGCGAATCACTGTAAGAGCTACTGTGGCCTAAAAAGACTAGCCAGAAATGAGGTTAAGGTATACACAGGGAACATAGTAAATGTTACTATACCTTCCATCGGTGTATTGCCATCTGTATTTATTTTCATAATTCATTTAGAGTTTTACAAACTCTAGCCCATTGCATAAGGTATCTTGCAAGAAGGTTGTTCATAAGAGAAC
>NW_025288024.1:0-1103 GCF_018294505.1 Triticum aestivum
GGTTGATCGTGCTCCGGCGTGGTCAATAACCTCTCGGAGTTGGTTTAGCGATTGCTAAGGCGCGACGTCCTCGCACGTTCGTAGTCGGATCGTCAAAGTCGACTTCCACCAAAGCGGTATCCATCATCTCATCGAAAGACGGGACACCTTTGCCTATATCAAGGAGGCAAAGAGGAAGGCACGTCCTCGAATGAAAATAATGCCTCTTTGCACACAAAAGCATAGCAAACAGATTTGCTGAAATCTAGCTCATCAATATCAGATTTGGTGGCAAATAAACATGCACTTTTCAATTTAATTTCAGAAGCAACACTAGATGGTTTATTATTAGGCTTCATTTGTTGCTCAAATTCTTTTGCCACAATCTGATTTTCACTCTTATTCGTCTCCTGTTTTGCTTTATTAGCTCTATTAATATCATCTTTCAAAATGGAATCAGGAGTCATAGGAAGCAAAGTAATATTTTTATTGTTATGAACAAGAGTATAGTGATTGTTTCTACCATGGTGTACAGAATTTTTATCAAATTGCCATGGTCTACCAAGTAATAAGGAACATGCTTGCATAGGTACCACATCACAATCAACATAATCAGCATATGTAGAGATACTAAAATGCACACGAACAGTACGTGTTACCTTAACCTTGCCGCTGTTGTTTAACCATTGGATGTAGTAAGGATGTGGATGTGGTCTTGTGGTGAGAGAAAGCTTCTCCACCATCTCCATGCTAGCCAAGTTGTTGCAGCTCCCTCCGTCTATGATGACGCGCACAGAACATTCCTTCACAACTCCCTTGGTATGGAACAAATTGTGCCTCTGATTTTGCTCAGCTTGTGTGATCTGCACACTCAAAACACGTTGAGCAACTAAACATTCATACCTGTCAGCGTCTTCAGGAGCCATGTATTGCGTCTCATGATCAGAATCATCTCCACCATGTTCTTCACGTGTAATAAGAGCCAAAGTCTCCTCATCATAGTCACTAGCAGACTCATATCCACCATCCGCGGTAGCAATCATCACACGCGGAGATTTGCATTCTCTCGCATAATGACCTCCTCCCTTACAACGACGACAAATAATATCACTTGTGTGCCCTGT
>NW_025288025.1:0-1103 GCF_018294505.1 Triticum aestivum
AAAAATGAAAGTTTGCAACACAAATCGACGAGATAATGTTGCGGGATTCTCGGGAGATGAACTACGATAGCAAGCTCCAAAACATGAGCTGGTTCTGCTACTAACATGTGAACACGTTGTCCCAGACAAGCATGACCACATAGTAGTCTTATAATAAAACACTACCGAGTTCAGGAGGGGGAACCATCAACGAGGGTATCGAAGTCTTGTGCATTACCATGGATTAACACTTAACTCCTTTTCTCGAACAAATCAGTCAGTGGCTTGGTGTGCTAGGGATACATATAGATTGAAGGTTGCAAGTCTTCAAACCACAGCATTCTTCGCACGTGTGCATGACTGATTTGGAATGGTTCCAAAGAAAGCAACATTGACTTTCTCGAATCCACGGCGGCAACTTGCATCAGATGCACATGAATTAAAGGAAGTCACTACCTTCATCCAAACATATGCTTCATGAGCTAGCATGAACAAATGCTTTCAAAAGTTTCCAACACTAGCTTAATGTTCAGCAAAATTATGGAGAAGACAAGGATGTTGTCAATGGGCACAACAACAATTCATCTGGGTTTCCTTTTAAAAGGAATTCCATAGTTAAGTGAACAAGTGATAGCATTGGTCAGACCTAAAAGATATAATGGTGTATGCTCAAGGGATCAACCACGAATAAGACAACATTACGAGCATCGTTGGTACTGATTTGATTTGACGATAGCCCACACTCAAATCAAAGGATTGATAAGACAATAGGTCCAGCAACTGATCACAAGGACCAATCGATGAAGATATCATCTTTCTTCAACACACACTACACAAGAATATCCCTTTGGAACGAACTAAGTCAGACAAGCTTTTATCTTCCAACTCTCCAAGTTGTTGTCTAGCTTAACCAACTAGCTCAGGGATATCTAACACCGATTCTTGGAGAGAAGGTGGTTCACAAGAAACCAACTTGATCACGAACTCAACATAGCGGTCAGGTGACAACCCGGTAACACCTCCAAGAAGATATTTGGAAAGTCACGAACCACCGGTATGTTACTAAGCTCGAGAACAATCTTGCTTTTGAGGGCAAGACGATATGATCAAATGAGTGAGGACTT
>NW_025288026.1:0-1103 GCF_018294505.1 Triticum aestivum
CCAACTTCCTGATTTTAATAAGACTTTTGAGCTTGAATGTGATGCTAGTGGAATTGGATTAGGAGGTGTGTTATTACAAGATGGCAAACCTGTTGCATACTTTTCTGAAAAATTGAGTGGGCCTAGTCTGAATTATTCTACTTATGATAAAGAATTATATGCTCTTGTTCGGACTTTAGAAACATGGCAACATTATTTATGGCCCAAAGAATTTGTTATACATTCTGATCATGAATCTTTGAAACATATTAAAAGTCAAGCTAAACTGAATCGTAGACATGCTAAATGGGTTGAATTCATTGAGACTTTCCCTTATGTCATTAAACACAAGAAGGGAAAAGAAAATGTTATTGCTGATGCATTGTCTCGTCGCTATACTATGCTTTCACAACTTGACTTCAAAATATTTGGTTTGGATACCATCAAAGATCAATATGTGCATGATGCTGATTTTAAAGATGTAATGCAGAGAAGGAAGAATGTGGAACAAGTTCGTCGTTAACGATGGATTTGTGTTTCGTGCTAACAAGCTATGCATTCCAGCTAGCTCCGTTCGTCTTTTGTTGTTGCAGGAGGCGCATGGAGGAGGATTAATGGGACACTTTGGCGTGAAGAAGACGGAGGACGTACTTGCTACACATTTCTTTTGGCCAAAGATGAGACGGGATGTTGAGCATTTTATTGCTCGTTGCACTACATGTCAAAAAGCTAAGTCACGACTCAATCCTCATGGTTTATATATGCCTTTGCCTGTACCTAGTGTTCCTTGGGAGGATATATCTATGGACTTTGTTTTAGGTTTACCTCGAACAAAGAAGGGGAGGGATAGCATATTTGTTGTCGTGGATAGATTCTCGAAAATGGCACACTTTATACCATGTCATAAAAGCGATGATGTTGTTAATGTTGCTGATTTGTTCTTTCGTGAAATTATTCGCTTGCATGGTGTGCCAAATACTATTGTTTCAGATCGTGATACTAAATTTCTTAGCCACTTTTGGAGATGTTTATGGGCTAAGTTGGGGACTAAACTGCTTTTTAGTACTACTTGTCACCCCCAAACTGATGGACAAACTGAAGTAGTCAATAGAACGTTGTCTACT
>NW_025288027.1:0-1103 GCF_018294505.1 Triticum aestivum
ACAACTCAAAAGAACATATGATTTTCTGAGTTGTGGATGCATGGATTAGCATGTCGAACGAAGTTCAACATATTTCTTCCGGATAACCCATGCAGAAAGGTAGAACTGGCAGAGCCACAATATATAATGGAGAACTCATCAAGAATAATCCTGTTGTGATATTTCAGTTCAACGAGGAACTTCTGCCATAAGTAGTTCATGGTATTTGGAAGAAGAAGATACCACGGACTTCAAGGACTATCGCAAAGGTTACTAATATCCTAAAGGCACTAGCAATTACTATCAACATGAAGTAGGTAGAGTGAATCTCGGGTTCAAGAACCCAGGAACAGAATACCTATTACTAAGTAGCATCACGGGATGCTTTCGAGAATGATGGCCAGAATCATCACACTGGGAACACAAATCATGGCTAAATTACTAGATGATCCCCTAAGACACCTAGGGTCATAATAATATCTCCAACATATGTCAAGGTAACGGAGTACCTCAACTCACTG
This sequence comes from Triticum aestivum, assembly GCF_018294505.1. Classification (NCBI taxonomy): domain Eukaryota; kingdom Viridiplantae; phylum Streptophyta; class Magnoliopsida; order Poales; family Poaceae; genus Triticum; species Triticum aestivum. The sequence continues at coordinate 501 of NW_025288027.1, forward strand.
ATTAGTGTGGTTAATCTGGCCCATGGAAACATTGAAACGGGAAGAAAGGATTTGCAAATGCATCAGACTACTTAGAAACCTGGGATGACTCGGACAGCATAACGGCTGTAAATGCTCAGAAAAGATTTGCGACATTCACAAAAATGGTGGCATAACCACTCAGAAGCACAATATCAAGGTTTCGAGATCAACAATTAACATACGGAAGTAGTAGGAACTGAACTGAGACTTAAATCCAACAATCTTATAAGTCCACTGATTAGTAACACGTGATCCTAATAGAAAGAAGAGATAGCCTAGTTCTTAATCCCCGTAGAAGAGAAGATGATGACTCAGATCAGAAGGCCATGAGGTATAAGGAGTAAAAAGAGCCTTACGTTCCATCCCACAATCAATTCCCCTACATATAACTAAAGAATTTCTAGACTCAACATCGACCAGTTTGGCTTGGTAATCCTACAGGCAGTCAAGCTCTGATACCAACGCTGTCAGGACCCCGACTCAATGCCACATCGATCTAGCATGTAACACCTCATATCACTTTGCGGCCTCACGCACGGTATTCCCACGGGTGTCGCCCTACCTTTACCCGGGACCGTTTGC
>NW_025288028.1:0-1103 GCF_018294505.1 Triticum aestivum
CTGCGCCACCTCCTCCTGGCCGGCGCCTCCTCCCCCCCTTGGCTCCTTTATATACTGAGGCAGGGGCACCTCTAAACACACAAGTTGACACAAGTTGATCCACGTGATCGATTCCTTAGCCGTGTGCGGTGCCCCCTGCCACCATATTCCTCGATAATACTGTAGCGGAGTTTAGGCGAAGCCCTGCTGCTGTAGTTCATCAAGATCGTCACCACGCCGTCGTGCTGACGAAACTCTTCCCTGACACTTTGCTGGATCGGAGTCCGGGGATCGTCATCGAGCTGAACGTGTGCTCGAACTCGGAGGTGCCGTAGTTTCGGTGCTTGATCGGTTGGATCGTGAAGACGTACGACTACTTCCTCTACGTCGTGTCATCGCTTCCGCAGTCGGTCTGCGTTGGGTACGTAGACAACACTCTCCTCTCGTTGCTATGCATCACATGATCATGTGTGCGCGTAGGAAAATTTTTGAAATTACTACGAAACCCAACAGTGGCATCCGAGCCTAGGTTATTGATGTTGATGTTATATGCACGAGTAGAACACAAGTGAGTTGTGGACGATACAAGTCATACTGCCTACCAGCATGTCATATTTTGGTTCGGCGGTATTGTTGGACAAGATGACCCAGATCAACCTTACGCGTACGCTTACGCGAGACCGGTTCCCTCGACGTGCTTTGCACAGAGATGGCTTGCGGGCGACTGTCTCTCCAACTTTAGTTGAACCAAGTATGGCTACGCCCGGTCCTTGCGAAGGTTAAAACGGAGTCTATTTGACAAACTATCGTTGTGGTTTTGATGCGTAGGTGAGATTGGTTCTTACTTAAGCCCGTAGCAGCCACGTAAAACATGCAACAACAAAGTAGAGGACGTCTAACTTGTTTTTGCAGGGCATGTTGTGATGTGATATGGTCAAGGCATGATGCTGAATTTTATTGTATGAGATGATCATGTTTTGTAACCAAGTTATCGGCAACTGGCAGGAGCCATATGGTTGTCGCTTTATTGTATGCAATGCAATCGCGATGTAATGCTTAACTTTATTACTAAACGGTAGTGATAGTCGTGAAAGCATAAGATTGGCGAGACGACAACGATGCTA
>NW_025288029.1:0-1103 GCF_018294505.1 Triticum aestivum
GAGGCAGGTTGTTCGCCACACGATGGCCATTGGTGCCTCGGGATCACCTGCGGTGCTAGCTGAGATGATGACCTATCTGGGTTATCGCTGGCACCCTGAGTACACCGTCTACGAGGAGTACCAGGACTTTAACCAGGAGCAGTACCGTGCCATCGTCCACCTCTACTCTCGGGAGTACGACTCCACTACTGTGCTGCATACCGCACATGGTGTTGGTGTGACCATCGATATGGCTGTCCACGATGCAGCCTATGCTGCTCTGACACGTCTTCGTGGAGAGTATCGGGAGTTGGACACCTCCCCTTTCAGGCACATTGCTATCGCCTCTGATGTTGGTGCAGAGGGATACTATACTGCTGCCTACTCCACTGTCACCCGAGAGCCCTTCTACCATCAGCACCTGGTTCTGCATGCTGATGGGCTGGATCGAGCTAACCGAGCTCTTCGCCACGAGATGTACACCACCCGTCAGCACCTTTACCGTGCTCTGACGCTGCTGCACCCCTTTGTCCGGTCTGGACAGGTACCGCGTTCTGCGATCTACCCAGCCAGGACCATGATGCCCCACGGTGTTGGTTGGCCGAGGTGGGAGGCTACTCTCCCGCACTTGGACCTTTTCTGCCACCTGAGCATCGGGCTCTACACCTGAGTATCCGCGGCCCCCAGTCTGCTGACGTGGAGGACTATCCGTTGCCTCACTACCAGCTGTCGGGCTACGATTACCTCCACAGTACCTCTTGGGACTGATGTAGGTTTGCTTGTAGTATTAGCTGCAGTCGCCGCGAGCCTATGTGCCGCCTATGATGTTTTAGTTATGTACTGAACTCTATGTACTGAACTATATGCATGAACCCTTTTGTAAGTTATGCCGACTACTATGTAGTAGCTATCGTGCTCCTTCCAATTATGCATGTTTCATCATGAATGATTCTTGTCATTGCAAATTTTCTCAAATGCTGAACTACCCCTGTTATATATTAGCAGGATGGTTAGACCAGGTGGTCGTGGTCGTGGTGGCGATGCCCCACCACCACCTGAGTACATGGCTGGTATGATCCAACAGTTCGAACTGAACCGCCAATTCATGGAAAATATGATGGCTC
>NW_025288030.1:0-1103 GCF_018294505.1 Triticum aestivum
CCACCAGAGCTTCGCATCGGCCCCTCATACATGTGGGGTGGTGTTGTGGCATGTCCGAAGAGGCGGCTAGCGTCTCCGGGGTGTGGCCCCCCTCAAGGACGGCGCTGCCGCCGGCACCTGGAGGGGGGAAACGGGTGCGTCGGATCTACACGGAGGGGGTGTAGCTATGGGTTTGGCCCGGATGTTGCTTCCAGGTATCCCTCTGTGCTGACCTGACACAACCGGGTGGAGAGGTCCACTTGTCAAAGCCCTTCCGTGGAAAGTCAAAGGGCTAGATTTCGTGGTCAACCGCTCCAGGGTTAGGCGGAACGGGGGCCCTAGGGGTAGCAATGCCACCGGAGCGTCGCACCGGCCCCTCATACATGTGGGGTGGTGTTGTGGCATGTCTGAGGAGGCGGCACGCGTCTACGGGGTGTGGCCCCCCTCACGGATGGCGATGACACAGTAGTAGACATTCTGCGGTAACGGTGCGGCGTGAATATTATAAAATACTTGGATCGCGATAAAATCATGAGTTTTTTACACGACGTGGGCACATGTGCTATAGGAGCGATGGTAATTTTTCATAATTTTAGATGCTAGAGAAGTATCCGAACACTTCCCTCTACGCGGATTGCCATTCGCATGTCTACGACTGTGGCCGGCGGCCTCCGTGGGCTAGCATGCCGCCAATCTTGCGTGCGCTGCTTCTCACAAGTCTGAGAGTGTTGTGGCGGTTGCGAACGCCCGACACGCGTCCCCGGGCCATGGCCCCCCTCACGGACGGCGCCGCCGCCGACAACTGGAGGGGGGCAACGGATGCGTCGGGTCTACACGGAGGGGATATAGCTGTGGGTTTGGCCCGGATGTTGCTCCCAGGTGTCCCTCTGTGCTGACCTGATACAACCGGGTGGAGAGGTCCACTGTTCGAAGCCCGCCGTGGAAAGTCAAAGGGCTAGATCTCGTGGTCAACCGCTCCGGGGTTAGGCGGGATGGGGGCCCGAGGGGGGCGGGGGGTAGCAATGCCACTGGAGCGTCGCATCGGCCCCTCATACATGTGGGGTGGTGTTGTGGCATGTCCGAAGAGGCGGCTAGCATCTCCGGGGTGTGGCCTACCTCAAGGA
>NW_025288031.1:0-1103 GCF_018294505.1 Triticum aestivum
GTCAAAATAAGCCAAAATTGCGAGCGTTGATGACCGACATGTAAACACACCGCATGGTTCCTTAACCATGGAAACCACTCCGGGACCCGAAAACAGTGAGTAATAGTCCATCAAACGGGCCAGAATCGGCCAAAACTGCCAGTGTTGATGATCCACACATAAGCAGACCTTGGGGTTAAACAATTATGGAAATCGCTTCGCGACCCCAAAACGGTGAGTAAGAATCCAAGAAACGGGCCAGAATCGGCCACAATAGCGAGTGTTGATGACCGACACGTAAACGCACCCCAGGGTTTGTTAATTGTGGAAGTCACTCTGGGACCCCAAAATAGTGAGTAATAGTCCATGAAACAGGACAGAATCGGTCAAAACTGTCAGTGTTGATGACAGACACGTAAACATGCCACAGGGTTCGTTAATCGTGAAATCACTCTGGGATCCCAAAATGGTGACTAATAGTAAACGAAACGGGCCAGAATTAGCCAAAACTGCCAGTGTTGATGACCGACACGTAAGCGCACCTTGGGGTTCAACAACTATGGAAATCGCTTCGGGACCCCAAAACAGTGAGTAGTAATCCAAGAAAACGGTCAAAACCGGCCAAAACTGTGAGTGTTGATGACCGACACGTAAACGCATCACCGGTTTCGTTAACCATGGAAACCACTCCGGGACCCCAAAGCAGTGAGTAATAGTCCATGAAACGGGCCAGAATCGGCCAAAACTACGAGTGTTGATGACCGAGACGTAAACGCACCCTAGGGTTCGTTAATCGTGGAAACCACTCCGGGACCCCCAAACAATGAGTAATAGACCATGAAACGGGCCAGAATCGGCCAAAACAGCCAATGATAATGACCGACATGTAAGCGCACCTTGGGGTTATACTACTATGGAAATCGCTTTGGGACACCAAAACAGTGAGTAATAATCCAAAAAATGGGTCAGAATCGGCCAAAACAGCCAGTGTTGATGACCGACACGTAAGCGGACCTTGGGGTTCAACAATTGTGGAAATCACTCTGGGACCCCAAAATAGTGAGTAGTAGTCCACGAAACAGGCCAGAATCGGCCAAAACTGCCAGTGTTGATGACCGACACGT
>NW_025288032.1:0-1103 GCF_018294505.1 Triticum aestivum
TGTGGGTCTGCCCCGGATGTTGCTCCAAAGTGTTCCTATGGGCTGACCTAATACAACCGGGTGGGGATGTCCACTGATCAAAGCCCGTCCGTGCAAAGTCAAAGGGGTAGATCCCGTGGTCAAACGCTACAGGGTTAGGCGGGACGAGGGCACTGGGGGGTAGCAATGCCACCGGAGCGTCGCACCGGTCCCTCATACATGCGGGGTGGTGTGGTGGCATGTCCGAAGAGGCGGGACGCGTCTCCGGGGCGTGGCCCCCCTCACGGACGGCGATGACACGGTAGTAGACGTTCTGCGGTAACGATGCGGCGTCAATATTACTAAATACTCGGAGCGCGATAAAATCATGATTTTTTTTGCATGAAGTGGGCACATGTGCTATAGGAATGATGGTATTTTTTCATAATTTTTGGTGATGGAGAAGTATCCGAAAAATTCCCTCTACGCGGATTGCCCTTCGCGCGTCTACGGCTGTGGCCGGCGGCCTCCGGGGGCTAGTATGCCGCCAAATCTTGCGCCGGCGGCCTCTCACAAGTCAAAGGGGTAGATCCCGTGGTCAAACGCTACAGGGTTAGGCGAGACGGGGGCACTGGGGGGTAGCAATGCCACCGGAGCGTCGCACCGGGCCCTTATACATGCGGGGTGGTGTGGTGGCATGTCCGAAGAGGCGAGACGCTTGTCCGGGGCGTGGCCCCCCTCACGGACGGCGATGACACGGTAGTAGACGTTCTGCGGTAACGATGCGGCGTCAATATTACTAAATACTCGGAGCACGATAAAATCATGATTTTTTTTGCACGACGTGGCACATGTGCTATAGGAACGATGATATTTTTTCATAATTTTTGGTGATGGAGAAGTATCCGAAAAATTCCCTCCACGCGGATTGCCCTTCGCGCGTCTACGGGTGTGGCCGGCGGCCTCCGGGGGCTAGCATGCCGCCAAATCTTGCGCTGGCGGCCTCTCACAAGTCTGGAAGTGTTGTCGCGGTTGCAAACGCCCGGCACGCGTGTCCGGGGTGTGCCCCCCTCACGGACGGCGCTGCCGCCGGCACCTGGAGGGGAGAAACGGACGCGTGGGGTCTACACGGAGGGGATCTTGCT
>NW_025288033.1:0-1103 GCF_018294505.1 Triticum aestivum
GAGGGGGGAAACGGACACGTCGGGTCTACACGGAGTGGATGTAGCTGTGGGTTTGGCCCGGATGTTGCTCCAAAGTGTTCCTCTGGGCCGACCTAACACAACCGGGTGGAGAGGTCCACTGGTCAAAGCCCGTCCGTGCAAAGTCAAAGGGCTAGATCCCGTGGTCAAACGCTACAGGGTTAGCCGGGACGGGGGCCCTGGGGGGTAGCAATGCCACCGGAGCGTCGTACCAGGCCCTCATACATGCGGGGTGGTGTTGTGGCATGTCCGAAGAGGCGGCACGCGTCTCCGGGTTGTGGCCCCCCTCACGGACGGCAATGAAACGGTAGTAGACGTTGTGCGGTAACGATGCAGCGTGAATATTATTAAATACTTGGAGCGCGATAAAATCATGAGTTTTTTACACAACGTGGGCACATGTGCTATAGGACTGATGGTAATTTTTCATAATTTTTTGTGATGGAGAAGTATCTGAACACTTGCCTCTACGCGGATTGCTCTTCGCACGTCTACGACTGTGGCCGACGGTCTCCGGGGGCTAGCATACCGTCAAATCTTGCGTAGGCGGCCTCTCACAAATCTGGAAGTGTTGAGGCGGTTGCAAGCGCCCAGCACGCGTCTCCGGGGTGTGCCCCCCCCCCCCACTCACGGACGCCGCCGCCGCCGGCACCTGGAGGGGGGAAACGAACGCGTCGGGTCTACACGGAGTGGATGTAGCTGTGGGTTTGGCCCGGATGTTGCTCCAAAGTGTTCCTCTGGGCCGACCTAACACAACCGGGTGGAGAGGTCCACTGGTCAAAGCCCGTCCGTGCAAAGTCAAAGGGCTAGATCCCGTGGTCAAACGCTACAGGGTTAGCCGGGACGGGGGCCCTGGGGGTAGCAATGCCACCGGAGCGTCGTACCGGGCCCTCATACATGCGGGGTGGTGTTGTGGCATGTCCGAAGAGGCGGCACGCGTCTCCGGGTTGTGGCCCCCCTCACGGACGGCAATGAAACGATAGTAGACGTTCTGCGGTAACGATGCAGCGTGAATATTATTAAATACTTGGAGCGCGATAAAATCATGAGTTTTTTACACAACGTGGGCACATGTGCTATAGGAC
>NW_025288034.1:0-1103 GCF_018294505.1 Triticum aestivum
GCCGATTCTAGTCCGTTTTGTGCACTATCACTCAGCGTTTTGGGGACCTAGAGCAATTTCCACGATCGATGAACCCCGGGGTTCGTTTATGTGTCCGTCGTCAACACTGAGAGTTTTGGCCAATTCTGACGGGTTTCGTGGACTATTACTCACCGTTTTGGGGTCCCGAAGCGATTTCCATAGTTGTTGAACCCCAAGGTGTCCTTACGTGTTGGTCATCAACACTCGCAGTTTTGGCCGATTCTGGCCCGTTTCATGGACTATTACTCACCGTTTTGGGGTCCCAAAGCGATTTCCATGGTTGTCGAACTCCAAGGTGCGCTTACGTGTCGGTCATCAACAATCACAGTTTGGGCCGATTCTGGCCCGTTTCTTGGACTACTACTCTATTTTGGGGTCTCAGAGTCTTTTCCATGATTGACGAACCCCAGGGTGCGTTTACGTGTCGGTCATCAACACTCACATATTTGGCCATATCGTGTCCGTTTCGTGCACTATTACTCAATGTTTTGGAGACCCAGAGGGATTTCCACGATTGATGAACCCCGGGGTGCATTTATGTGTCTGTCGTCAACAATCACAGTTTTGGCCAATTCTGACATGTTTCTTGGACTATTACTCACCGTTTTGGGGTCCCGAAGCGATTTCCATAGTTGTTGAACCCCAAGGTGTCCTTACGTGTTGGTCATCAACACTCGCAGTTTTGGCCGATTCTGGCCTGTTTCATGGACTATTACTCACCGTTTTGGGGTCCCAAAGCGATTTCCATGGTTGTCGAACTCCAAGGTGCGCTTACGTGTCGGTCATCAACAATCACAGTTTGGGCCGATTCTGGCCCGTTTCTTGGACTACTACTCTATTTTGGGGTCTCAGAGTCATTTCCATGATTGACGAACCCCAGGGTGCGTTTACGTGTCGGTCATCAACACTCACATATTTGGCCGAATCGTGTCCGTTTCGTGCACTATTACTCAATGTTTTGGAGACCCAGAGGGATTTCCACGATTGATGAACCCCGGGGTGCATTTATGTGTCTGTCGTCAACACTCACAGTTTTGGCCAATTCTGACATGTTTTGTGGACTATTACTCACGGTTTTGGGG
>NW_025288035.1:0-1103 GCF_018294505.1 Triticum aestivum
TTGCCCCTAGATACGTGGGACCTTTCAAGATTGTCAGCAAGAGAGGCGACCTCGCCTATCAACTCGAGCTTCCTTCAAACTTTGCAAATGTTCATGATGTGTTCCATGTCTCTCAGCTTCGAAAGTGCTTCAAGACTCCTGACCGCACCGTCAACTTCGAGGACATTGAGCTCCAAGAAGATCTCTCTTATCGTGAGCACCCAGTTGCTATTCTTGAAGAGACTGAACGCAAGACTCGCAACAAGTCAATCAAATTTCTCAAAGTCAAGTGGTCTCACCATTCCGACCGTGAAGCTACCTGGGAACGCGAGGATCACCTCCGTTCTGAGTACCCGGAGTTCTTTCAGTCCTAGATCTCGGGACGAGATCTTTTCGTAGTGGTGGAGTGTTGTAACGCCCCAGATATACTTTCCATATTTGTATCCAACTCTTGCCGTCTCCGGCGCTAAGTTATATTTATTTCTCGGGTTTGGGTTTTTGTCTCCGTGTGTTGTTTTTCTTTTTCGTGCATCTCTTATCATGTCATCACGTGCATTGCATTTGCATACATGTTCATCTCATGCATTCGAGCTTTTTCCCCGTTGTCCGTTTTGCATTCCGGCGCTTCGTTCTCCTCCGGTGGTCATTTCTAGTCTTCTTTCGTGTGTGGGGTTTAAACATTTCCGGGTTGGACCAAGACTTGCCAAGCGGCCTTGGTTTACTACCGGTAGACCGCCTGTCAAGTTTCGGGTCATCTGGACTTCGTTTGATACTCCAACGGTTAACCGAGGGACCGGAAAGGCCTCGTGTGTGTTGCAGCCCAACACCCCCCAAATTTGGCCCAAAACCCACCAAACTCTGCTCCATGCCCTAGAGCGTTCGATCACGATCGTGTGGGCGAAAACCGCACCTCATTTGGACTCTCCTAGCTCCACTTATGCCTATTAATACCCTCTCCATTCGGATCTCTTCTTCCCCCGTCCGAAACCCTAGTTAAAAAAAACAGATCATCGTCCTCCACCGCGCCGACGGACGTGTCCGCCCCCGGCCGGACAACGTCCGCCGCCGCCCGCCTCAGCCAGCCGGGTCGCGCCACGTGGCGCCGGACCACTTCGCTGATCGCG
>NW_025288036.1:0-1103 GCF_018294505.1 Triticum aestivum
TCCTGAGGAGAGACGAGTTGCTGCTGCCGTTTGTGCTTTCACTAGTTTTGCATGTGTATGGTGGTCTGAACATTGTAGATTATATCCTATTCCAACTACTTGGGCTGCTTTGAAAACTGCTATGCGTACGCGTTGGGTTCCACCATATTATCAACGTGAATTGCTTCAAAAATTGCAGCGTTTAAGACAAGGGAAAAATTCTGTAGAAGAATATTATCAGGAATTACAAACTGGCATGATTAGATGTGGTATTGTTGAGGAGAATGAAGCTATGCTTGCACGTTTTCTGGGTGGATTAAATAGAGAGATTTAGACCATTCTAGACTATAAGGAGTATACTAATATCACTCGTTTATTCCATCTTGCTTGTAAAGCTGAACGTGAAGTGCAGGATCGACAAGCATTGGGGCGAACTAACTTTTCTGCAGGCCGACCTTCATCATGGACACCACGTGCATCTTCTACTTCAACTGCACCAGCACCTCCATCCGGTGCCACCTCCAGCCGTGATACAAGAAAACAGGCACAACCACCATTATCTGCCAAGAGCGCACCTGCGGGGCCTGCACAGCGTTCTTCTTCTTCCATGGCATCAACAGGGCAGACAAGTGATATTATTTGTCGTCGTTGTAAGGGAGGAGGTCATTATGCGAGAGAATGCAAATCTCCGCGTGTGATGATTGCTACCGCGGATGGTGGATATGAGTCTGCTAGTGACTATGATGAGGAGACTTTGGCTCTTATTACACGTGAAGAACATGGTGGAGATGATTCTGATCATGAGACGCAATACATGGCTCCTGAAGACGCTGACAGGTATGAATGTTTAGTTGCTCAACGTGTTTTGAGTGTGCAGGTCACACAAGCTGAGCAAAATCAGAGGCACAATTTGTTCCATACCAAGGGAGTTGTGAAGGAACGTTCTGTGCGCGTTATCATAGACGGAGGGAGCTGCAACAACTTGGCTAGCATGGAGATGGTGGAGAAGCTTTCTCTCACCACAAGACCACATCCACATCCTTACTACATCCAATGGTTCAACAACAGCGGCAAGGTTAAGGTAACACGTACTGTTCGTGTGCATTTTAGTATCTCTACATATG
>NW_025288037.1:0-1103 GCF_018294505.1 Triticum aestivum
AAGAAAGGACTAGTAACGGCAAGAAAGTTGACAAATCTACGCCCACAACAAATTGTGTTCTACTCGCGCAAGAAGAACTACGCATAGACCTAGCTCATGATGCCACTGTTGGGGAACGTTGCAGAAAACAAAAAATTTCCTACTCGTTTCACCAAGATCATCTAGGAGTTCATCTAGCAACGAGTGATTAGATGCATCTACATACCTTTGTAGATCGCGAGCGGAAGCGTTCAAAAGAACGGTGATGATGTAGTCGTACTCGACGTGATCCAAATCACCGATGACCAGCGCCGAACGGACGGCACCTCCGCGTTCAACACACGTACGGAACAGCCACGTCTCCTCCTTCTTGATCCAGCAAGGGAGGGAGGAGAGGTTGAGGGAGATGGCACCAGCGGCAGCACGACGGCGTGGTGTTGATGGAGCTGCAGTACTCCGGCAGAGCTTCGCTAAGCACTATGGAGGTGGAGGAGGTGTTGGAGAGGGAGAAGGAGGCAACCAAAGGCCAAGGCGTTCAGGTATCAAGTCCCTCCTCTCCCCCACTATATATAGGAGGGCCAAGGGGAGTGGCCGGCCCTAGGAGATCCAATCTCCTAGGGGGTGCGGCGGCCAAGGGGGGTTTCCCTCCCCCCCATGGCACCTAGGAGGTGCCTTCCCCTCCTAGGACTCTTCCCCCTTCAAACCCTAGGCGCATGGGCCTATGTGGGGCTGGTGCCCTTGGCCCATTAGGCCAAGGCGCACCCCCTACAGCCCATGTGGCCCCCCCGGGACAGGTGGACCCACCCGGTGGACCCCCGGGACCCTTCCGGTGGTCCCGGTACAATACCGATAACCCCGAAACTTGTCCCGATGCCCGAAACAGGACTTCCCATATATAAATCTTTACCTCCGGACCATTCCGGAACTCCTCGTGACGTCCGGGATCTCATCCGGGACTCCGAACAACATTCGGGTTACTGCATATACATATCCCTACAACCCTAGCGTAACTGAACCTTAAGTGTGTAGACCCTACGGGTTCGGGAGACAAGCAGACATGACCGAGACGACTCTCCGGTCAATAACCAACAGCGGGATCTGGATACCCATGTTGGCTCCCACAT
>NW_025288038.1:0-1103 GCF_018294505.1 Triticum aestivum
CGCTGATGCAATGATGACGTCATGCTGACGCAATTATACATTTTCTGGAATTAAAATAATTCAGAAAATCCAGAAATTGCTTTAAACTTCAAAAATTCATATCAATTCAACCGTAGCTCAGATTTAAATAATTTATATATGAAAAATTATCAGAAAAATGCAACCTTTCCATCTGTACTAGTTTCATGCATGAAAAACCAACTTATACATGCTGAATATGGGAAAACACATTATGGCATATATAAGAGACCTAATTTAGAAATGCATTTGAACCTTTGGTTCAAATGGACTTCAAACCAATTGAACACTAGTTGCATTAGCTCAACAGCATCACATTTACATGCCATGTTCATGCATCATATTGTTGCATATGATTATGTATTGATTTCCGGCACCGTTCCTTCTCGATAGGTCCTGCTCCGGAGACGTTCCAGAGTACCTGTCTGTGAAGCAGTGCCTCCCTTGTTGATTACCAGGCAAGCAAACCCCCTTGTTCATTTCGATAAAACCCTACTCTCTCGCTCCTGCTCTCAGTTATTGCATTAGGACAACAACGATTCATCTGCTACTTTGTGCTGCGGTAGTTGAACCATTCCTCTGCATGACCTGTCATTGCCATAGTAAATAGTTGAAACCCACTAGCATGTGTAGGAGTTGGTTGAAGCCATTGTTGTGTTCCTACCATGCTATGCCTGCTATTGCTTAGAGTTGTGTCAGGTCTGATTCATTGGGAATGAATTGGAGTGTTACGATATGTTCTGATGCTGAGAGTGAAGTGTGTGAACACGATTTGGTAAAGGTAGCGGTGAGAGGCCATGTAGGAGTACATGGTGGGTTGTCTCGCTGGAACCGTCCTTAAGCACTGAGTTCTATGTATGTTGTCCAATGACTCGATACTACCACACATTGGGATCCTTAATTGACTCTCTCGGCTTATTAACCAACTTGATCTCTGTCCAGGAGTCGCAACTAGTTTCTGGTGTTTGTAGGTAGTGCTATTTTTCTACCAAGTGGCACCCGGCAGGGTGGGCTTGGGACAGACTAGGCACACGTGGCACGGTGTACCGAGTGGCACCCGGTTGGTGGGCTCGGGAACCCTGCTC
>NW_025288039.1:0-1103 GCF_018294505.1 Triticum aestivum
GAGCTGGCGTCATAAGCTGCCTGGCTCGCGTCCCGGATGGTCTTCAGCTGCTCCATCATGAGTCCCGCCTGGCGTATTGCCTCCTTCGCTGCGCCAGCTTGGTCCTCTGGGACGTGGTGCGTCGTGAAGAGGGAGGGCTGCTGAGCACTCGTCAGTGGATTTGCGAAGGACACCGTGTGTCGAGTGGTGTTCTCTTCTTCCACAGTCAGAATCTCAGGCGCCGTCACATCCTGAGGTACCTTACTGGCGGACGCTTTCCGACTCCTCCTGCGTGTCAGTGGTTCTTCATCCTCGTCGTCGTCAGGGAGATTGATAACAGTGTTGGGTGGAGCTGCGGAGAAGGATCAGGATCAGAGATCGCGAGTCAGTCGACTAAGAACGGTGTTGAGAACACAGTACCTGGATTCGAAGTTGCTGCATCCTCCATCTCGTGGTCATCAGCCCGGGCCGAGGTCTCAGAAGTAGCAGCACTGCAACTCCAAAGGATCAGTCGACTAACTTCAGCGTCGACCAGAGATAAAGTTCACACAGAATAAGAAAATATGAGCAGTACGGTTACCCTGATATGGTAGGGATGGACACCTTCATCTCCGGCAAGAGCTTGATCGGCTTCGACGGGGCCGCCCTGGGCTGCTTCGGCGCCTTTTCAGTCGGCACCGGAGAGGTGGTCCGAGGGCGCTTGGTCGACTGAGTGGCGGTCGCAACCCCCTTACCACGTTCGGTCGAAGGGTCGTGGACAAGCTTCGACCGCCTTTCTGAGCGCGGTGGTACGACCTCCTCCTCCTCTTCTTCCTCGTCCTCGACGTCGTCTTCATCGCCGTCATCATCATCATCGTCGTCATCATCCTCTGCAACATCCGAGTCCCATTCCTCCTCTTCCTGGCTCTCGCCCCCGCTCGCCTCGCCTTCCTCAGTCGAAGCTTGTGCCCCATTGGGCATCGAGTACAGCTCGGTGAGGGCCTAGCAGATGCCCAAACAAGGATCAGTCGACCAGTCGGCAGGGTTAACAGAAATGAATACGACAAGGGCGCAGTGGAGAGCAGAGCAAGTGTACCTTGTTTGGGTCGCTGTTGTGGTCGAGTGGAGGAATCCTTCTGGCTCCG
>NW_025288041.1:0-1103 GCF_018294505.1 Triticum aestivum
TAACGGGTATTCGGTACACCCGGCCACGTACCTACCGCATCACAGCCCACCCCTACGGTCAGCGCTGTCCACGGCCTCCAGTAGGCTACAAACACCAGAAACTACTTGCAACTCCTGGACAGAGAGCTAGGGTGAATAAGAAGTCGAGCGGGGTCATATTTCAGGGCCCAATGCATGGTAGTAGCTGTATCTTAAATCACACATACAGATCTCAGTGCTTAAGGTCGGCTTCAATGAAACAACCCACCATGTACTCCTACATGGCCTCTCATCGATACCTTTACCAAATCGTGTTCACCACACCACTCTCATTACCGACATAATCATTTCACTCTAGCCCATCACCCAGATGAACCAGACCTGACACGACTCTAAGCATAGCAGGCATAGCAAGGTAGGAACAACACATACACATGGCTCAATCAACTCCTACACATGCTAGTGGGTTTCATCTATTTACTGTGGCAATGACAGGTCATGCAGAGGAAATGGGTTCAACTACCGTAGCACACAGCAGTTTGAATCGCGTTGTCTTAATGCAGTAAAAGAGAGCAGGAGCGAGAACATGGGATTGTATCGATATGATCAAATGGTTGGTTGCTTGCCTGATGGTTCGATGCTCGGATATGATTCTTCATTAGGGTAATCACGGTACTCCTCGGAGACAGAACCTGTCGCAAGGACATCGGTACACAAGCATCACCAAACAATGTGCAACAATATGATGCATGCATGAAACATGGCAATATGAGTGTGTTGGGCTAATGCAACTAAAACCAGAGGGGTTTGAACAAATTTGAATCAAGGATTCAAATTTCAAACTCAAACATGGCCTCTTTAAGTGCTTTTCCTTATTCTGCTTAAAACATCAATTTAACTTGTTTGATCATGCATGAAAATAGTACAGATGGATAGATTGGATTTTTCTGATCATTTTTCATATATAATTTGTCCAATTTGGAGTTACAGAATAAAAGTTATGAATTTTTGAAGTTTAATTAATATTCTGGAATTTCCTGATTTAATTTAAATCCAGAAAATCAATTACTGCGTCAGCCTGACGTCAGTGTGACGTCAGCAGGTCAACGGAACAGGTCTGGGTC
>NW_025288042.1:0-1103 GCF_018294505.1 Triticum aestivum
AAGCCATTGGCATCACCATCGCTCCTCTCATCGTGGGAGGACTAATCTTCATCAACATCTTCACCAGCACCATCTCACGTCAAACCCTAGTTCAACGCTATAGTTGGTTTATTTGGTGGAAGATTATGTCTTCAGATCCTTAATCATATACAATACCCTCTGATCTTGAACATGAATATGATTTGTGACTAGTTTCTTTTATTCTTGAGGATATGGGAGAAGTCGTGTTATAAGTAATCCTGTGAAGTTGGTATTCCTTCAATATTTTGATGATATGTATGTTGCTCTTCCTCTAGTGGTGTCGTGTGAACGTTGACTACATGACACTTCATCATGTTTGGGCCTAGGGGAAGGAATTGGGGAGTAATAAGTAGATGATGAGTTGTGAGAGCGACACAATACCTTGTTGAAAATTGCTTATCATTCCCGTCTACATCTCGTTGGGTTCGACACATTTACTTATCAAAAGGACTACAATTGATCCCCTATACTTGAGAGTCATTAGCCTTCAGCATCATGGTGAGACACACAGCCCATATGATTGAATTAATGATCGACAATTTTAATTAATTGGTAAAATGCTTTTGGTTGGCATTGAAGGCGATGTACGATGTACGGTCACAAATGAGGCGTATGTAACAATCAGTTTTCCAGCATTAAGTTTGTGGGTTTATAAAAATATTCAGTACAACTGAACACCACCCACTAACATAACTTCTTGATCCTGTTGCAAGGACGTACCAACACTGAAAGATCACTTATTTACCCCTCCTCACATGCTCTAAGAATACTTACATAGTGGGTTGGTGTTCCGTAGTGAGAGAAAGTAATGGAGCTACAATTATTTCATAAGTTCCTTTTTCTCATGATCAAGATCACACTAGTATCAGGGTTGATATATATCCCCTTTTATTCGGTCATTTCTCTCACCAGAACCTTACGAAGATAGCGCAAAACATATATAACATTTTTCTCATAGTGATACTCTTGTGTGGAACTTAGCTTATCGTGTGTTGGCTAAACTTTATGTATATATATATATATATATATATATATATATATATATATATATATATATATATATATATATATATATATATATA
>NW_025288043.1:0-1103 GCF_018294505.1 Triticum aestivum
CACATTCGACTTGAGTGCCAACAAAAAGTAATTGGTGAGGATCTTGTCATCCCTGCCATCGGTAGCTTGCACTGAGGTGGTGTAGCTTCCAAGAAACTCGGTCGGTTTGAACTTGTCATCGCATTTCTCTGCAAGTCAAGATTGAAATTTCAGGAGTGTGTCCACTGAACTTGCCGCAGCTCACGGTAAATTCTGGGCAGTCCACATCATAGGGCAGACACCTAGGGAACCCCGGCATAGGCGCGTTCACCACTGGCCCTTCTCGTGTGTCTGATTGATGGTACACTTCATAGCGTCACTCGATGGTGGTTTAATCATCTTCAGCACACCGGTCGTTGATAACCTGACATTGCTCTAGGTGGCGATTCCTGCGGCATCATAGATCGGACAACTCTTGGGACATACTGTCATGGGCGTTGACCTGCTGGCTCTGCCGTACTTTCCACGTCTGGGACTGCACCATTGGCGAGCATCCACAGTCCGCCTGTTAGCCCCCTGCTGCACTAGCGCCGTTGGCTGCCACTGAGAGGGCCCTAGCGGACACGTACATTCATTGTTGGCGAAGCCGATGAGGCTCTGGATGGTGGCACACCACTCATCCATGTTCTCCGAGGCCGGAGAAAATTTCAGTAGTAGCTCCACCTGCGCTAGCACCTCTACCAGCATAGTCAGCATGACTGGGCGCAAAGGCTATGACATGGCTCGACTTCTGTGTGATTCAGAAGGAGCTCCATCCCTATCCCTGTGCCGTTCTCGGTGTGCGCAAGTGGCTTGGCGCGGCGGCAGGCCATGTGTACCATGCGAACAGTGCACATGCTCTTGTACTGGTTGTTGGCCAGGGTCGACGTCTCCGTGAGGAAGCGTCTTGTGTCTATCTTGCAATGACCTCGGAGCGAGTCCCGTATCTCCGTTGTTCTTGGACCCTGCGGCGTCATCCTTGGATGTAGCCACCGCGACCTTGTGGACCACAGGCAGAGTGAGTACGACCCTTTTCGGCGGAAGGGTGTGGTTGTGGAGAGCACTCGCAGCCGATCCCAGCCGCCGGGGGTGTCTAGATCGACAACTTGGATCCCGACGGTGCACCCACCACCACGCTCTTCTTC
>NW_025288044.1:0-1103 GCF_018294505.1 Triticum aestivum
GCCCCCCTAGGCCCAAACCGAATTGGTTTAGGGCTAGGGGGCCGGCCCCCTCCTTCCTTCTTCTCTCCCCCTCTTTCCTCCTTCTCCTTTTTGGACTAGGAAAGGAGGAGTCCTACTCCTAGTGGGAGTAGGACTCCCCCCTTGGCCGCACCTTGGAGGGCCGGACCTCTCCTCCTCATCTCCTCCTTTTTATACTAAGGCAAGGGGCACCCCAAACACACAAGTTGATCATTGTTTTAGCCGTGTGCGGTGCCCCCCTCCACAGTTACACACCTCGGTCATATCTTTGTAGTGCTTAGGCGAAGCCCTGCGTCGGTAACTTCATCATCACCGTCATCACGCCGTCGTGCTGACGAAACTCTCCCTCGGCCTCAACTGGATCAAGAGTACGAGGGACGTCATCGAGCTAAACGTGTGCTGAACACGGAGGTGCCGTATGTTCGGTGCTGAGATCGGTCGGATCGTGAAGACGTACGACTACATCAACCGCGTTGTCATAACACTTCCGCTAACGGTCTATGAGGGTACGTGGACAACACTCTACCCACTCGTTACTATGCATCACCATGATAGATCTTGCGTGTTCGTAGGAAAATTTTAAAATTACTGCGTTCCCCAACAGTGGTATCAGGGCCAGGTCTATGCGTAGATATTATATGCACGAGTAGAACAGAAAGGAGTTGTGGGCGTAGGTGTATACATATTGCTTGCCGTTACTAGTTGTTACTTGGTTCAGCGGCATTGTGTGATGAAGCGGCCCGGACCGACATTACGCGTACGCTTACGCGAGACTGGTTTCACCGTTGCGAGCACTCGTTGCTTAAAGTCGACCGGCGGGTGCCTGTCTCTCTCACTTTAGTTGAACCGGTTTCAATGAAGAGGGTTCTTTTTCAAAAGATCAAAAAGCAATCATTACACCACGTTGTGGTTTTTGCGTAAGTAAGAATCGGTTCTTCTAAACCCGTAGCAGACACGTAAAACTTGCAACAACAAAGTAGAGGACGTCTAACTTGTTTTTGCAGGGTATGCTTGTGATGTGATATGGTCAAGACGTGATGAGATATAAGTTTTTGTATGAGATGATCATGTTTTGTAATGTTATC
>NW_025288045.1:0-1103 GCF_018294505.1 Triticum aestivum
GGCGCTGTGGTAGGACGATGGGGAGGCGTCCGGGTCGTGCGGCGCGGCATGGAGCCCGACACCTTGCGCAGCAGCAGCGACGCCATGGCTTGCCGTCGGACGGGCGGCGGCGGCGGCGGGGCGGCGACCACTATATGTGAGCCGCGACGCGACATCGCCTGAAGGAGAGGACGAGCGCGGGGAAGGAGTGGAAGAACCGAAAAAAGCGGATCATGCTGCGATGCCGATCGAAGGGACACCGAGTGGTGTGGCAGTTTTGCAATCGGGCACAGGGTTGCCAAATACATATTTC
Source organism: Triticum aestivum (assembly GCF_018294505.1). Classification (NCBI taxonomy): domain Eukaryota; kingdom Viridiplantae; phylum Streptophyta; class Magnoliopsida; order Poales; family Poaceae; genus Triticum; species Triticum aestivum. The sequence goes on from NW_025288045.1 coordinate 293, forward strand.
ATTTAATTTATTTATTTTCTGATTAAATATGTATACTTGCATTATTGTATAAAACTTGGTGCATTTTTAGCCCCTTTCAACGACATTGGCTTGGGACCCTTGTTGATATATTCTTTTTGAACGTCTACATGGTCGATCTCCATCTTTATCATAATATGTAAAAATAAACATATATAAAAATACACCTTTTGTATTATCATGTGCAGCATGTATACAAAAGAAGAAGAATTATTCGCATGCATCTTTCCTAATTGTCTAAAACTTGATTAGTTTTGAGTCCAACATAGTTTTAGTAACTTTATCAGTCAACATTTTCAAAGCATCATCCGAAGTCATCGGGTTTTCTCCAATCTATAAAGGTAAAACATATATTAAAAAATAAAATAAGCTCATATATGTTATATATTCATTGGACTGCCGCTAGATGCAAGCATATGACCGTTTTTAGATAGAGTGAGTGGCATCATGCTTTTTAGTAGAACGAGTTGCATCCCAATTTTGATAACATGTAGGCTTACTGTAAATTACTTATTTGTAATTATTCTTAAAAAATTACTTGTTAGGATTTGCGATAATTTTCATTATGTAAAAAATAGTAAGTGATATTCTCTCATAGCAAACAGTCTATTTTCCCTAAAAAAACAAATAACCTATCTTATCTTTTAAAAAGCAATTCACTCTCTCACCGCATGACACAACGCTCACACTCACATCTCATCCCAACCGACCCTGCCCTCCGCGCCACTGCTTCTCACTGTCAACTTTCCTCGATGCCATGGCGTTCAGCATGCATCTTGCTCTCACTGCGCCC
>NW_025288046.1:0-1103 GCF_018294505.1 Triticum aestivum
GGGGTGGCCGGAGTTGACGGCGGTGAGCTCAGCTGCGGCCGCCGGGGTTCGGTCGTGCGCGGGATTGGTGCTGGAGCTCGAAGTCGAGCAAAGTGAGGCGCTAGGGATGCTCTACGGGTTCTTGCGAACGTGTTGGACTCGCCGGGGTGACCAAATGGTCACCGGAGCTGCGTCGACGGCGAGCTCGGCGACGGCGGAGGTTCGGCCGAGGTGGGGATGCAGCTACGGTGAGGGAACGAGGGGAAGGAGAGGGGGAAACGGTGGCGTAGCTCACCGCGGTTGCAGTGGGCGTCGAAGCGGGCTCGGGGACGCGCTGGAGACGGCGAATTCGTCGGCGACGGTGGTCGGAGCCCGAAGAGGGGAACGGCGACGTGGCGGCGATGCAGGGCTTCCGGGGACTTGTGGAGCGGTGGGGAGGAAGAGGGAGTTGTGGCGGAGCTTCTGAGCTACTCGGGGGAGCGAGGGGTGGCCGGAGGCAGTGGCTAAGGCGAACGGCGGCGACGGTGTGCTTCGGCCGAGAGCGAGAGAGAGCGAGGGAGAAACGGGGGAGAGTGAGCGAGAGCAGGGGGGTCGGGACAGGCTGCGGGCGTCGTCCACGCGGCCAGGAGGGCGTCGGCAAGCAGGAGGTGGCCGCGCGGCCGCGCGCGCGCGAGCATGCAGCAGCTTCGGGGCGTGGGGAGGAAGACGACGGGGAGCTACAGTGCTGGGCTGGCTAGCTGGGCCGAGCTGAACAGGGAGGAGCCCAGGTAAGCTTCTCCCTTTTAGTTTTTTTTTCTGTTTTCTGTTTTATTTAATATAACTGCAACTTTGTTGAATTAAATAAAATACCTAGGCAACTCCAAAATTCACCAAACTACTCCTGGCTCATAGTTGGATTATTTCCAACATGAAACATTTTAGTTTGGAGATATTTGAGCATTTAAATATTTTATATTATTTTAAATGCCCAAATTCAAATAGTTATGATTTAACTCAAGAACCCTAGGATGGCCTAGAAAAGTGTGCACCATTTTTGGCAGAGGTTCTGAACCAAGGCAAAAATGATGGGCATTTTAGAAGGGCATTTCAGGTTCATTGAAAATTTGTTTTAGTAACCCTAGTTG
>NW_025288047.1:0-1103 GCF_018294505.1 Triticum aestivum
GACTGACCAACCAGGGTCAGTGCGGCCCAACAGGCGGAAGAGGAGTGCGGCGCGAATCGAAACGTCGCCGCAGAGGTATGGCGCACCCTTGTCCTTTAAGGGAAATACTCCTGGGAGGTACATTAATGCTCATGACTCTTCCAGGAGAAAGAGTGCTCGCCGGACTGAGCCGGGAGATGTTGCCAACCAAGCCTCCGCCAGCCAGTCTCCAACGCCTGGTCCGGAGGGGGAGGCGAGTGCAAGGCGCGAGCCGGATGCTCCTCGAACGGAGGATGCCGACAGGTTGTCCGCCACCAGGTCTGAGGTGGAGAGCGCCATGAATCACAGGCGCCGCCGGACAGTTCTTCGTGACGCGTGTTTCTCCCCAGAGGCATTGAATGCGTTTAATGCGGGAGATGCGCACCTCCGTGCTGCTCAAGATGGTTTAACCAGAGCCACGGAGCAGTATGTAAAAGACATACGGGTGAGGAATTTTAATGGTTATATATGCCAGTAGCCCCCGAGACTTAAAATAGTTAAACTAACTGATTTAAGGATCATTTGTTATGCAGGATCTTACGGGGAAGAATACCCACCTGTCCCAGGAGCTGCAAGAATGCAAGGCCCAATTTGAGGCCGCGCTAGCCGCTGCCCGGGGAGCCACAGAGACCCCCTCTGGTAATTCATATTTCGAAAAGAGAAGTAGTTTATGAAGTGCGGCGTGTGTGTATAATCTGACAATAATATTGCAGAGGGTGCTGGACTAGATCCGGACAAGCAACATCTGTTGCGCCAAGTTAAGGCCGGCGAGAAGGTGCTTACAAGGGTGCAGCAGGAGAGGAACAAACTCCAAGATGCCAACACCCAGCTGGGCGAAGAACTAAAAGGTGTTCGGGTCCAGCTGTCTAACTCCGTAAAGGAGAATCGACGGCTTCGTCGCGGCATTTACAGTAAGTGCTTGAGCAAACTCTTTTGAAAAGAAGAGTTCGGCGAGGAAGTGGATTGACAGAAATGTGTCCGTAGGTGTGCTCACGGGTCGTCCGGCAGAGGAGATGCCTGGTTCCACGGGAGACCCTCTTCCCGAGCTGCTGCAACTGCACGAACGTGTTCGGCAGGCGATGAGC
>NW_025288048.1:0-1103 GCF_018294505.1 Triticum aestivum
GCTCCCGGGCCGGGCTCGGGCCTAGATTTTGAGCCCGATGGCCGGGCCGGGCCGGGCCCGGGCTCGTCATTTTTGCACTTTTCTGAAGGTTGGGACGGCCCGGCCCAGCCCAGAGCCCGGCGGGCTTTTACGTGTTCGGGCCGAGCTCGGGCTCAGAAAACAGGCCCGATGGCCGGGCCGGGCCGGGCTAGGGCCTAGGTTTGTTGCGCTGGGCTTGGCTAGGCCCGGCCCAAAGTCCGGCCCGACCTGAGGTATGGCCAGGTATAATTCGCGCAGAACAATTAGGAAAAAAAGAAAAAGTTATGCGCAAAGAAAATAGAAACGGAGGGAGTACTAGCCGCAGCTTGGGACCAAAAGTAAACAAGCTGCCACAATTCTGTGAAGGTGGTGGACCCCACCTCACACGCGCGTGAGTTCGGTTGTTGGCTGGCGGTTCTGTTCGCCCTCGTCCCTTGAAGCGGACAAACTGGATTACCGACCACCTGGTTAAAACTGATTAAGTATTTTTTTGCAATTATTAATATGTAGTGCATCCCAATCATTTAGCTGTCTTTTTATGGGAGCGCGCGAAGTGGTGCACCAGATCTACCGCGCGAGCTGTCGCTATTTCCCACGTGCGCGCAATCGCTTCCCGCGCATGGTAGTCTCCCACCTCCGCTGGAGCGCGTGAAAACTTGTCGCGCGCGCTAAAATGCCAATTTACCGCACGCACGTCTTTTGGCACGTCCGTTGAAGATGCTCTTAGATTGTACAATAAAATCTAGCACAAATTAGACAAAGTTGGAAACATCTAGCTACTAGTAGTACTCCGTCCGATCCTTTTTACCTTGCGCATAAGTCTTGACCCGCATACCAAGAAGAGAACTCGGTGGACAATTTTGGACCAATTTAGGGCATCTCCAACAGCTGTAAGATAGGTGTTGGTAAATTTGCCACCTAGGACAAAGTGATGATGTGGCATGTAATAAATGTGGAGAGAGAGCAAAGTTGTATGTTGAATAACCAACAACCTTTGCACAAGCTCCAAGGTGAAATAGAGAGCAATCACATTTATTTTCTTATCATCTATTGGATACCTTAGATACAACTCATTGGAGTAGTTG
>NW_025288049.1:0-1103 GCF_018294505.1 Triticum aestivum
TCCAAGGTCCTTCATTGAAAAACTTTTATTCAAGTAGGCCTTGATGCTGTCCAAGAGTTCTATATCATTTCCCATCAACAGTATGTCATCTACATATAATATGAGAAATGCTACAGAGCTCCCACTCACTTTCTTGTAAACGCAGGCTTCTCCATAAGTCTGTGTAAACCCAAACGCTTTGATCATCTCATCAAAGCGAATGTTCCAACTCCGAGATGCTTGCACCAGCCCATAAATCGAGCGTTGGAGCTTGCACACTTTGTCAGCATTTTTAGGATCGACAAAACCTTCCGGCTGCATCATATACAATTCTTCCTTAAGGAAACCATTAAGGAATGCCGTTTTGACGTCCATTTGCCATATTTCGTAATCATAGAATGCGGCAATTGCTAACATGATTCGGACGGACTTCAGCTTCGCTACCGGTGAGAAAGTCTCATCGTAGTCAACCCCTTGAACTTGAAGATAACCCTTAGCGACAAGCCGAGCTTTATAGATGGTCACATTACCATCCGCGTCTGTCTTCTTCTTAAAGATCCATTTATTTTCTATGGCTCGCCGTTCTACGGGCAAGTCAGTCAAAGTCCATACTTTGTTTTCATACATGGATCCTATCTCGGATTTCATGGCTTCTAGCCATTTGTCGGAATCTGGTCCCGCCATCGCTTCTTCATAGTTCGAAGGTTCACCGTTGTCTAACAACATGATTTCCAAGACAGGGTTGCCGTACCACTCTGGTGCGGAACGTGTCCTTGTGGACCTTCGAATTTCAGTAGGAGCTTGATCAGAAGTATCTTGATCATTATCATTAACTTCCTCTCTAGTCGGTGCTGGCACCTCAGGAACATTTTCTTGAGTTGCGCCATTTTCCGGTTCAAGAGGCAATACTTCATCAAGCTCTACTTTCCTCCCACTTACTTCTTTCGAGAGAAACTCTTTCTCCAGAAAGGACCCATTCTTGGCAACAAAGATCTTGCCTTCGGATCTGAGGTAGAAGGTGTACCCAATAGTTTCTTTTGGGTATCCTATGAAGACGCATTTTTCCGATTTGGGTTCGAGCTTTTCAGGTTGAAGTTTCTTGACATAAGCATCGCATCCCCAAA
>NW_025288050.1:0-1103 GCF_018294505.1 Triticum aestivum
TGCCGGGCCGGTGCGGGGAGCACACGGGAGGCTTCTTGGGGGCGAGGGATCTCTTGGCAGCTCTTCTCTTGCTGTGCTGGCGCCGGACGGAGTGGGTTCCGTCCAGGGGCCACGCACCTTGGTCCCAAGGCACCTTCTTGAGGGGGAGGCGGCTGAGGCGCCCCCGGAGCTTCGTCGCCTGCACAGGGCTGAGCGCGGTGCAGCGAGAGGGATGGCGTAGGGGAGCCCCCAGTGACACTGACGAGCTCGGTGATGCGGGCGAGCCACTCGTCGTAGAGCTCGTCGACGGGACGGTAGTGCAGGAGCTCCCGCGCCAGGAGCAGCGCGGCGTGTGCGTCCGCAGGGGCGCGACGGGCGTGGGACGAGGAACTGGCTGGGGTTAGCGACGGGGTGGCGGTGCGGCCTTCTCGCCGCACAGAAGGATGCAGGGACGATGCCTGTGCTCGTTCCCTGCTGGGCCAGTGGCAGCATTGACGGCAGGCGACGGGGAACGGTGGGGGCGCCCGCCGACGGGGGCCGTCTGGGCGACGCGAGTGGCGAGAGCGGCCCGGCACTCGGCGCGGGCTCGACGAGCGTCTGACATGGATGCGACGGGCGGCGAAACACGAGGCGGCGGAAGGTGGATTCCGATGCACCCCTACCTAGCGTGCCAAATGTCGGATTTTGGGTTCCGGCAGACCCTCAAGGTTCGAATCTGGGGTGCACGCGGAGATCACACCCCCTGCCTACCCATGTCTCGTCACCTCGCAAGGATCTAAACTACACGAAGAACAACACAGATGACACGAGATTTATACTGGTTCAGGCCACCATTGTGGTGTAATACCCTACTCCAGTGTGTGGTGTGGTAGATTGCCTCTAGGGCCGATGATGAATAGTATAAGGGAAGAACAGCCTCGCGAGGGTCTGTTCTTGGCTGGTGCGATGAACTGATGGGGGAGTTCAGTCGCCTCTCTCTCTCTCTCTGTATCAAATGCCTCTAGTCTCCTCCGTCTCCAGATGTGGGATCCGGATCCAGGTCCCCCTACCTTGTGGGTGGCTAGTCCTATTTATAGGCGGAGGCCCTGGGCCTCTTCCCAAATATTGAGCGGGAAGGGCGCCAA
>NW_025288051.1:0-1103 GCF_018294505.1 Triticum aestivum
AGCAGAGCACTCCATACTGCTCTGTTTTTTCCTGGCCGGCGAGGGGAGGGCATTTGGGTGCTCTAGCTTGCACATGAGGTGTTCGATGAAATGTCCGAGCCACACTAGTTAATATTTCTTCTCTCGAAACTCGACCTCCGAGCTCCATTTTTCCCGAGATTTTTCTAGGTTTAGCGGTCCGTCACGTCCCGTCTCCCTCTTCACCACTATCGATCGCCTCGTTGCCGGCACCACCGTGGTGTGCCTCTTGTTCTTATCTTCTTTCTGAAAGAAAAAAATTCTTACTTGAGATAGATAATTGTCTAATTTTCTTACTTTTATTATTCCTTGTTATTATATAGTGCGATGATTCTGGTATCCGCCCCCGTCGGCCCTCGTCCTGTCTATGATTCGGATGTGGTATATAATCTTTTTATAACTATTTTGTTCATCTATTATTTATGACAATTATGTCGACCAACGTGACATAGATTTTATTTATGTAGGGGGTGGTTGAACCGGAAATTCCAACCGACCCTATTGTCGAGAGGTTAAATTTAGTCGAAGAAGAAAACAATTACTTGAAGGAAAAAATAAAAAATATTGAGGAGGAGAAGATGATATTGGAGTTGCATGTTGCGGATGTCGTCGATGATCACAAGATCAAGATGGATGCAATGCGGTTGAAGATTAGAAAGATTGGAAAATATGCCATTCATACCGAGGCTTGGTATCATTATGCCGTTGGATCAATTGTTACCTTAGTTGTGATTATGATCGCATTTGTTGTTGCATTGAAAGGTTTTACATAGTTTCAATGTATGGTTTAACTAGATGCTCTGGAGAGCTATATGTTGTTCAATTTGAACTATGTATGTACTTTGGTTTTAATGTGATGATGAACTACTATTAATTTGGTCACTTATCTATCCATGTTCATTTCTAGTGCTCTTCAATTTTCGGGTCCTATAGCTGAAAAAATCAGTAAATGCATGAAAAACAACAAATGAAGTCAGAAAGGGTTGAAAATTGATGATGTGGCTTTAAATGGTGCATTTTGAACATACAAAAACTATGGAGTTCAAATAAGTTCAAAAAAAATAAAATTCTTTTGTAACAGATGA
>NW_025288052.1:0-1103 GCF_018294505.1 Triticum aestivum
ACATGAAGGGCAGCAAGGTGGTACTGTTGTAGCATGCCAGCCTTGCGTCATCCGACTTTCTTCGACGTTAACATGGTTGGAGCCACGTTATCGATCTTTTCCCGCATGTTCCAAAGTTGCGATGACCTCTGATGAGAGGTGGCCTAATCATGTGGTGACATGAAGGGCAGCAAGGTGGTACTGTTGTAGCATGCCAGCCTTGTGTCATCCGACTTTTCCGACGTTAACATGGTTGGAGCCGTGTTATCGTCCCTTCCCCTTTCCGTGCTACCACATGTCTCATTGCCAGGATACGGTTTAGTAAGTTGGCAACCTCTTTCCGTGTACACACCAAACAGAGAGGCCGGGATGATGGTACCTTGGCCCAGGATTAAAGCCAGTCATTCGGTCAGGGGGCATGGGTGTTTCCGGTTGGGACCGAGAGGGGGGGGCACCCCCTTATAGCGCGCGTATAGAAATTTGATCCCATGCTACGCGAGGTTGTAGCCTCCCCGACTCAGGGTTTTTCCTGAATGTTGCCGAGGGTGATCCCTGGCTCCGGATGGTTAAATTGGGTGTGTACTGGTTAGACGTGTTCCTTCCAGAACACCGTAGACGGAACTAGTCCCCGTGACTACTGAAATCCGTTGGCTGTGGTTAAGTACAAACTCTGCAGAGTCAATTCTTTCCAAATCATCGTATCCATGATCAGTAATGTAGACTTTACATCCAAATCTATCCGTGTGAAAAACTTGCCCCCGGTGAACAAGCTCAAGTGGTAAATTCAATTTCATTGTTATTCCTGTGGATGTACTAACATTATATTTGTCTCGTGCTTGTGATAAGTTGTATTCCCGAACTATTGTATTGTTGTGTTACAATATGAGCCCTTTATGTGACGTCGCACAGACGTCCGACTGTGGCGTGTACTCGTTTCTCACTTTCGATATAAGCCCTTTATGTGGTGTCGCCCCGACGCCCGACTGTGGCATTATTATTCTGCATTTTCCGCTCGAGAAGTCTTTCAGACACTCGTTTGGCACCAGTATTATTATTCCGCATTTTCCGCTCGAGGAGTCTTTCAGACACTCGTTTGGCACCAGTATTATTATTCCGCATTTTCC
>NW_025288053.1:0-1103 GCF_018294505.1 Triticum aestivum
ATTTCAGGACTTTGAAGCCACCATAATGGGTGCATGAAGCCTTGGACGAAATATACAAGATGCCACTTCATAAATTTCGTCCCGAGGCTATTTTAGGTGCTGCGTCACCTTATTATTGGGCCAGGCCCATGTAATTTCGAAATACATAAGTATAGGCTATTTTTAGAGTCCGTATGTGTGGGGAAACAAGAGATAGGGTTGATTTCGGACCCCTCCACCAAGGGCCACGAAATTCCCCCCTCTTCCTCCATATATACAGCCCTTAGGGCATCGTTTAGACTTTGGGTTTTGTTTAGATTAAAAGTTCGCCATAGCTGCAACTTCGCGTACTTCGTTTGTGTTCAGCGACCAGACAAAGGCGTCACAGAACCCCACCTTGATCAATAAAGCTTTCATCTTATATTCGCAATATCCAGATTGCAATCTTAGTTTCTTGCTTGTTCTTCGTTTGCTCGCAGGAAACAGACCCTCGTGGTCAGGTTGATCGTGCCCGGCGTGGTCAATAACCTCTCGGAGTTGGTTTAGCGATTGCTAAGGCGCGACGTCCTCGCACGTTCGTAGTCGGATCGTCAAAGTCGACTTCCACCAAAGCGAAATCCACCATCTCATCGAAAGACGGGACACCTTTGCCTCTATCAAGTGGTATCAGTTTTCAGGTTGCTCGGTGAGAATTTCCAGTTTTCCTAGATTAGATTTATTTTCTTACCTATTGTCCAAGAAAAATCCACAAAAAAGAGTTAGATCTATTCATCCTTTGTCCAAGCCAGTCTGAGCCTTTGCAATTTTCTTTTTATTGCTTGCATAGTTGAATTATCGGTTGCATCGTCGTGTCGAGTTGCTGGTCTTAGTGTCTAGGTCGTTTAGAGTTTCGAGTTCTGTTCACATTAGTCACGTCGCCGCTGCATCGTTATCCCTTCCGCTGTCCACCACCCATCCATCAATTTCCTCCACGTGCTACCCACCGTTCATTGTCATAATCATAGTTGAGATCGTTCCCATCTTCGCTTGATCCAATCTACATCTTATCTAGTTTGTTTTGGAAAGAGGGAGAGAGAAAAAAAAAGATAGAGAAAAAACACGAGAGAAAAAAAAGTAAAAAAAAA
>NW_025288054.1:0-1103 GCF_018294505.1 Triticum aestivum
CAGCACGTAAATGTTCCAAATGTTCTTCCAAAGATCTGCTATAAATCAATATGTCATCAAAGTAAACTACCACAAATCGTCCAATGAAAGCACGTAAAACTTCGTTCATTAATCTCATGAAAGTACTAGGTGCATTAGTTAACCCAAAAGGCATGACTAACCACTCATATAATCCAAACTTAGTTTTAAATGCTGTTTTCCATTCATCTCCCAATTTCATACGAATTTGATGGTATCCACTACGCAAATCAACTTTGGAGAATATTGTAGAGCCACTCAATTCATCAAGCATATCATCAAGCCTAGGAATAGGATGACGATAACGAATAGTAATATTATTAATGCCTCTACAATCAACACACATACGTGATGTACCATCCTTTTTCGGCACTAGAATAATAGGAACAGCACAAGGACTAAGGGATTCGCGTATATAACCTTTGTCGAGAAGCTCTTGTACTTGATGCATAATCTCCTTCGTCTCCTCTGGATTGGTACGGTATGGTGCACGGTTTGGCAGTGAAGCACCGGGAATTAAGTCAATCTGATGCTCAATCCCTCGAATAGGCGGTAATCCTGGTGGCACGTCTTGTGGAAAGACGTCAGCGAACTCCTGCAAAATGTTAGTGACAGCAGGAGGCAAAGAGGAAGGCACCTCCTTGAATGAAAATAATGCCTCTTTGCACACAAAAGCATAGCAAACAGATTTGCTGAAATCTAGCTCATCAATATCAGATTTGGTGGCAAATAAACATGCACTTTTCAATTTAATTTCAGAAGCAACACTAGATGGTTTATTATTAGGCTTCATTTGTTGCTCAAATTCTTTTGCCACAATCTGATTTTCACTCTTATTCGTCTCCTGTTTTGCTTTATTAGCTCTATTAATATCATCTTTCAAAATGGAATCAGGAGTCATAGGAAGCAAAGTAATATTTTTATCCTTATGAACAAGAGTATAGTGATTGTTTCTACCATGGTGTACAGAGTTTTTATCAAATTGCCATGGTCTACCAAGTAATAAGGAACATGCTTGCATAGGTACCACATCACAATCAACATAATCAGCATATGTAGAGATACTAAAATGCACACGAACAGTA
>NW_025288055.1:0-1103 GCF_018294505.1 Triticum aestivum
CGTGGCCTAGTTGATTAACCACTAATCCACCACCTACTGACGCTGACAAGTGGGCCCCAGGGCTTAGTCAAAGCTAACCAGCCCGGGGTCAACGCGGGATTAGCCCCTGTGACACTGACGTGTGGACCCCACACGTCAGGTTTGACCCGAGCCAGCCCTGTTGACCTGCTGATGTCACTGTGATGTCAGGCTGACGCAGTAAATGATATTTCTGGATTTAAATTAAATCAGGAAATTCCAGAATATTATTTAAACTTCAAAAATTCATAACTTTTATTCTGTAACTCCAAATTGGACAAATTATATATGAAAAATGATCAGAAAAATCCAATCTATCCATCTGTACTATTTTCATGCATGATCAAACAAGTTAAATTGATGTTTTAATCAGAATAAGAAAAGGCACTTTAAAAGGCCATATTTGAATTTGGAATTTGAATCTTTGATTCAAATTTGCTCAAACCCTACTGGCTTTAGTTGCATTAGCCCAACACACTCATATTGCCATGTTTCATGTATGCATCATATTGTTGCACATTGTTTGGTGATGCCTGTGTATCGTTATCCTTTGCGACAGGATCTGTCCCCGAGGAGTATCGTGATTACCCTAACGAAGAGTCGTATCCGTGCAACGAATCATCAGGTAAGCAACCAACCATTTGATCATATCGATACAATCCCATGTTCTCGCTCCTGCTCTATTTTACTGCATTAAGACAACGCGATTCAAACTGCTGTGTGCTACGGTAGTTGAACCCATTTCCTCTGCATGACCTGTCATTGCCACAGTAACTAGATGAAACCCACTAGCATGTGTAGGAGTTGATTGAGCCATATGTATGTGTTGTTCCTACCTTGCTATGCCTGCTATGCTTAGAGTTGTGTCAGGTCTGGTTCATCTGGGTGATGGGCTAGAGTGAAATGATTATGTCGGTAATAAGAGTGGTGTGGTGAACACGATTTGGTAAAGGTATCGATGAGAGGCCATGTAGGAGTACATGGTGGGTTGTTTCATTGAAGCCGACCTTAAGCACTGAGATCTGTATGTGTGATTTAAGATACAGCTACTACCATGCATTGGGCCCTGAAATATGACCCCGCTC
>NW_025288056.1:0-1103 GCF_018294505.1 Triticum aestivum
CTCAGTAAGCCGACGTCAGCTGGTCGTGTGGCCGGCAAAGGCTTGTCGACAAAATGGGGGTCATACTATACCGCTGGTGTGCGGAAGGAGAAAAAGACCAGCTCGGAAAGCCAGGCGCGAGAGGTTCAAGAACTCAAGGCACAGGTGGCGCGGATTCCGGAGATTGTCCAAGAGCAAGTGGAACAACGACTCGGAGCGACGATCACCGCCCTTGTGCCTACCTTGATCTCGGGGTTGAGTGCGTGGATTGCGGGCGGCCAACAGGGGCCGCCCCCGATTCCTAGCTTCACGGCCAGCAACTCGCATAATGCGATGGCGGGGCCATTGGTGCCTCCGGCGGAGGCGGCATTGGTGTCTCCGACGCCGGCACGGGAGCTTAATGCACCCGGGTGTACGCCGGCCGGCACCTCTTCAGCAAGCGGCCGCTCCGTCAACTGCACGCCCGCCGTTGGCGGTGCCTCGACAGTGGCCGAGCTCGACGCCATCATCACGGTAACTAATTAAGCCTCTCTCGGCCGAGGACTTCATCTCCTTGCCTTTGACTGGGCATCCCTGACGCCCTACATGTTTTCGCAGGGCGCCGCCGATGTTCCGTGCACTCTCCTCCACTTCGTGAACAACGAGTTGGTCGATGTCGCCAAGGGCAAAATCGTTCAACCGGGCAACTCCTTGTTCCACGGTACCCAGATGCCACCCAACTTGTTTAGGGTTCAACTGGTTCGGGTGCTGCCAGGCTGCGACGACTTGTTACCTCCGATTCGACCCGTCGGGGCCGACGATGATGACGTGATGACCCTCAGCGCCTGCCTGAGCTGGCCCCTGCTTTGGCCGAAGAGCCAGATTCGTTTGGGGGCGGGGGACACCACCCCAAAGACAACACCGCCAGTCGTGCCGGCGCCAAGTCGGCCCCATGGCAAGACCGCCGTAACGGTGCCGGACATCCCTATGCCACTGGATCCAAACATGCATATGGCACAGGATCAGAACGACGACGACGACGACGATGATACATTTGGCAACGTCGATCAGTACTTTGCCGAGCATGGGTACGATGGCGACTTCATGGGGCCTCCTTCTCAAGAACCAAACCCAACAAAAGACGT
>NW_025288057.1:0-1103 GCF_018294505.1 Triticum aestivum
GGTCTCGCTAGTAGTTCTGCGTGGACTTCGACGTTTAGCTTGTTACCTCAGCTACGATCTTGTGCCCTCGGCAGGATCTGGTAGATAGTCAGGCTTCTCAGCCTTTTTCATTTATAGATGTCTGTACTCAGACATGATAGCTTCCGCTTGTGCTTTGACTTGTATGCTCTGATTGTTGGGTCATGAGACCCATGTTTGTAATATCTCGCTCCTCGGAGCCTATTGATTAAATTACTTGAGTCATAGAGTCATGTTGTGATGCCATGTTGTGTTTGCACATATCGAGCATATTGTGTGTATGTTATTGAAATGCTTGGTATGTGTGGGATCTGACTATCTAGTCGTTTATCTTCAGTAGCCTCTCTTACCGGGAAATGTCTCCTAGTGTTTCCACCGAGCCATGGTAGCTTGCTACTGCTCCGGAACACTTAGGCTGGCCGGCATGTGTCCTTCTTCATTCCTGTGTCTGTCCCTTCGGGGAAATGTCACGCGATGAATACCAGAGTCCTGTTAGCCCGCTATAGCCCGGTTCACCGGAGTCCTGCTAGCCCAGTGCTACAGCCTGGATTCACTCGCTGATGACCGACACGTTCGATGCTGGGTCATGGATGCCTGTCCTTGTAAGTTTGTGCCACTTTGGGTTTACGACTAGCCATGTCAGCCCGGGCTCCTTATCATATGGATGCTAGCGACACTGTCATATACGTGTGCCAAAAGGCGCAAACGGTCCCGGGTAAAGGTAAGGCGACACCCGTGGGAATACCGTGCGTGAGGCCGCAAAGTGATATGAAGTGTTACATGCTAGATCTATGTGGCATCGAGTCGGGGTCCTGACATCCGCCTCGACTCGTGTTACGCTAAGACAGGGTGGCAGTGGTGTCACGTGCTCGTCTCAGCGTCCGTCGTCGCTACCGCGACGACGTCCGCCTCGACTCGCGTTATTCTAAGATAGGGAGGCAGTGGTGTCACGTGCTCGTCTCGGCGTCCGTCGTCGCTACCGCGACGATGTCCGCCTCGACTCGCGTTATGCTAAGACAGGGTGGCAGTGGTGTCACGTGCTCGTCTCGGCGTCCGTCGTCGCTACCGCAACGACGTCCGCCTCG
>NW_025288058.1:0-1103 GCF_018294505.1 Triticum aestivum
AGTGGACCTGGGAGTGGCAAGCATAAGGGACGAAGGCGGGGGTAACATGTTGGATGCGATCATACCAGCACTAAATCACCGGATCCCATCAGAACTCCGAAGTTAAGCGTGCTTGGGCGAGAGTAGTACTAGGTTGGGTGACCTCCTGGGAAGTCCTCGTGTTGCATTCCCTTTTTAATTATTTTTTGCGCCTCGTGACAAACATATCGCATGTGCGCGATATATATTAAGCCCGTTATATTATTTTTGACATTTGCGATATGTTTTAGCTCGCTGCTCATTGGTCACGCGTCTAGAGGCGGCTTTGTGGCGCGAGGAGCGCGTTCTGAAAGGGGTAAAAAAATACGTGTTGCTGCGGTATAGAGGGAGGGGTGGAAACCGTGGTAAACTCGTCTCCGTGTTTGAGGGGGGGGAGTAAGTAGTATATATAGGGCATTATCCATTATTAGGCAACGGTTGTAATGGTAGTAAGAATGAAAATCATCTTTGCAGTGGACCTGGGAGTGGCAAGCATAAGGGACGAAGACGGGGGTAACATGTCGGATGCGATCATACCAGCACTAAAGCACCGGATCCCATCAGAACTCCGAAGTTAAGCGTGCTTGGGCGAGAGTAGTACTAGGATGGGTGACCTCCTGGAAAATCCTCGTGTTGCATTCCCTTTTTAATTATTTTTTGCGCCTCCTGACAAACATATCGCATGTGCGCGATATATATTAACCCCGTTATATTATTTTTGACATTTGCGATATGTTTTAGCTCGCTGCTCATTGGTCACGCGTCTAGAGGAGGCTTTTTGGCGCGAGGAGCGCGTTCTGAAAGGGGTAAAAAAATACGTGTTGCTGCGGTATAGAGGGAGGGGTGGAAACCGTGGTAAACTCGTCTCCGTGTTTGAGGGGGGGAGTAAGTAGTATATATAGGGCATTATCCTGTATTAGGCAACGGTTGTAATGGTAGTAAGAATGACAATCATCTTTGCAGTGGACCTGGGAGTGGCAAGCATAAGGGACGAAGGCGGGGGTAACATGTCGGATGCGATCATACCAGCACTAAAGCACCGGATCCCATCAGAACTCCGAGGGTGGGGTGGAAACCGTGGTAAA
>NW_025288059.1:0-1103 GCF_018294505.1 Triticum aestivum
AGCAATGCCACCGGAGCGTCGTACCGGGCCCTCATACATGCGGGGTGGTGTTGTGGCATGTCCGAAGAGGCGGCACGCGTCTCCGGTGCGTGGCCCCCCTCACGAACGGCGCCGCCGCCGGCACCCGGAGGGGGGAAACGGACGCGTCGAGTCTACACGGAGTGGATGTAGCTGTGGGCCTGGCCCGGATGTTGCTCCAAAGTGTTCCTATGGGCCGACCTAACACAACCGGGTGGAGAGGTCCACTGGTCAAAGCCCATCCGTGCAAAGTCAAAGGGCTAGATCCCGTGGTCAAACGCTACAGGGTTAGGCGGGACGGGGGCCCTGGGGGGGTAGCAATGCCACCGGAGCATTGTACAGGGCCCTCATACATGCGGGGTGGTGTTGTGGCATGTCCGAAGAGGCGGCACGCGTCTCCGGTGCGTGGCCCCCCTCACGGACGGCAATGAAACGGTGGTAGACGTTCTGCGGTAACGATGCAGCGTGAATATTATTAAATACTTGGAGCGCGATAAAATCATGAGTTTTTTACACAACGTGGGCACATGTGCTATAGGACTGATGGTAATTTTTCATAATTTTTTGTGATGGAGAAGTATCTGAACACTTCCCTCTACGCGGATTGCTCTTCGCACGTCTACGACTGTGGCCGGCGGCCTTCGGGGGGTAGCATACCATAAAATCTTGCGTAG
Organism: Triticum aestivum; assembly: GCF_018294505.1. Taxonomy (NCBI): domain Eukaryota; kingdom Viridiplantae; phylum Streptophyta; class Magnoliopsida; order Poales; family Poaceae; genus Triticum; species Triticum aestivum. Next base: position 693 of record NW_025288059.1, read on the forward strand.
GCGAACTCTCACAAGTCTGGAAGTGTTGAGGCGGTTGCAAACGCCCAGCACGTGTCTCCGGTGCGTGCCCCCCCTCACGGACGGCACCGCCGCCGGCACCCGGAGGGGGGAAACGGACGCGTCGGGTCTACACGGAGTGGATGTAGCTGTGGGCCTGGCCTGGATGTTGCTCCCCGGTGTCCCTCTGGGCCGACCCGACACAACCGGGTGGAGAGGTCCACTGGTCAAAGCCCGTCCGTGCAAAGTCAAAGGGCTAGATCCCGTGGTCAAACGCTACAGGGTTAGGCGGGACGGGGGCCCTGGGGGTAGCAATGCCACCGGAGCGTCGTACCGGGCCCTCATACATGCGGGGTGGTGTTGTGGCATGTCCGAAGAGGCGGCACGCGTCTCCGGTGCGTGGCCCCCCTCACG
>NW_025288060.1:0-1103 GCF_018294505.1 Triticum aestivum
TGTGTGAAGAAGTACACCCCTGCAGGGTTAATATGATCTATTCGAATAGCCGTGTCCGCGGAAAAGGACTTCTGGGTTGCTTATATCAGTTCATAGACAAGTGAAAGTGGATACTCTAAAATACGCAAGATAAGCGTGAGTGCTATGGATGGCGTTCTCGTAGGGAGACGGGAGCGGTTCCATAGTGGTGTATTGATATGGTGAATATGTGGACTCGTGTGCGCCACCTCAAAAGAGTCGCTTGCAGTCGTAGTTTAGGATAGCCACCGAGTCAAAGCTGGCTTGCTGCAGTTAAACCCCACCATCCCCTTTGTTGATAATGATGCATATGTAGTTAGTTCTGATGTAAGTCTTGCTGGGTACATTTGTACTCACGTTTGCCTATTTTATGTTTTTGCAGAGAGACTTCAGTCTCACTAGTAGTTCCACGTGGACTTCGACGTTTAGCTTGTTACCTCAGCTACGATCTTGTGCCTCGGCAGGATCTGATAGATAGTCAGGCTTCTCAGCCTTTTTCATTTATAGATGTCTGTACTCAGACATGATAGCTTCCGCGTGTGCTTTGATTTGTATGCTCTGATTGTTGGGTCATGAGACCCATGTTTGTAATATCACGCTCCTCGGAGCCTATTGAATAAATTACTGGAGTCGTAGAGTCATGTTGTGATGCCATGTTGTATTTGCACATATCGAGCATATTGTGTGTATGTTATTGAAATGCTTGGTATGTGTGGGATCTGACCATCTAGTTGTTTATCTTTAGTAGCCTCTCTTACCGGGAAATGTCTCCTAGTGTTTCACTGAGCCATGGTAGCTTGCTACTGCTCCGGAACACTTAGGCTGGCCGGCATGTGTCCTTCTTCATTCCTGTGTCTGTCCCTTCGGGGAAATGTCACGCGATGAATACCAGAGTCCTGTTAGCCCGCTACAGCCCGGTTCACCGGAGTCCTGCTAGCCCAGTGCTACAGCCTGGATTCACTCGCTGATGACCGACACGTTCGATGCTGGGTCATGGATGCCTGTCCCTGTAAGTTTGTGCCACTTTGGGTTTACGACTAGCCATGTCAGCCCGGGCTCCTTATCATATGGATGCTAGCGACACT
>NW_025288061.1:0-1103 GCF_018294505.1 Triticum aestivum
GGCATGAGCTTGAAAAACCAGTTTCAGCTCCTCGAACATCTCATATGCTCCATGTTTCTCAAAACGCTTTTGGAGACCCGGTTCTAAGCTGTAAAGCATGCCGCACTGAACGAGGGAGTAATCATCAGCACGCTGCTGCCAAGCGTTCATAACGTCTTGGTTCTCTGGGATTGGTGCTTCACCTAGCGGTGCTTCTAAGACATAATCTTTCTTGGCTACTATGAGGATGAGCCTCAGGTTCCGGACCCAGTCCGTATAGTTGCTGCCATCATCTTTCAGCTTGGTTTTCTCTAGGAACGCGTTGAAATTGAGGACAACGTTGGCCATTTGATCTACAATACATAGTGTAAAGATTTTAGACTAAGTTCATGATAATTAAGTTCATTTAATCAAATTATTTAATGAACTCCCACTCAGATAGACATCCCTCTAGTCATCTAAGTGAAACATGATCCGAATTCGACTAGGCCGTGTCCGATCATCACGTGAGACGGACTAATCAAGATCGGTGAACATCTCCATGTTGATCGTATCTTCTATACGACTCATGCTCGACCTTTCGGTCCTCCGTGTTCCGAGGCCATGTCTGTACATGCTAGGCTCGTCAAGTCAACCTAAGTGTATTGCGTGTGTTCCGAGGCCATGTCTGTACATGCTAGGCTCGTCAACAGCCGTTGTATTCGAACGTTAGAATCTATCACACCCGATCATCACGTGGTGCTTCGAAACAACGAACCTTCGCAACGGTGCACAGTTAGGGTGAACACTTTCTTGAAATTATTATAAGGGATCATCTTACTTACTACCGTCGTTCTAAGCAAATAAGATGCAAAAACATGATAAACATCACATGCAATCAAATAGTGACATGATATGGCCAATATCATCATGCTCCTTTGATCTCCATCTTCGGGGCACCATGATCATCTTCGTCACCGGCATGACACCATGATCTCCATCATCATGATCTCCATCATTGTGTCTTCATGAAGTCGTCACGCCAACGATTACTTCTACTTGTATGGCTAACGCGTTTAGCAACAAAGTAAAGTAAATTACATGGCGTTATTCAATGACACGCAGGTCATGCAAAATAATAAAGA
>NW_025288062.1:0-1103 GCF_018294505.1 Triticum aestivum
CGCGTACGACCACGACGGCCTCGTCAACGCTCTCACCGCCCACGACAGCTTCGTCGAGCGCCTCTACTACATCGAGGCGAGCACCATCGCCAGGCTGCGTGAGCTGGCGACGAGCACGGGCGGGCAGCAGCTTTCGTCGCGCGTCCAAGCGCTGTCCGCGTACCTATGGAAGGTCCTTGCCACGGTGGTGGCCACGTCGCGCGTGCGGGAAGAGCGGTGCCGCATGCTGTGGTGGGTGGATGGGCGGCGGAGGATCACGTCGCCCGAGCTCGTCCCTGCCATGCGCAGCTACTTCGGCAACGTCACGACCTACGTTGTAGAGGAGGCGGCCGTGGAGGAGATCCAGCGGAAGCCGCTGGCGGAGGTGGCGGCCATGGTGCGGGAGGCCATCACGTCGATAGACTACGACGAGCACATACAGGAGCTGGTGGACAGGGTGGAGGAGCACAAGAAGCAGAAGATTGTGGAGAAGGCCGCCGTCGGGCTCGGCTCGCCGACGGTGAACCAGACGGTGTTCGCCTCGTTCCCGCTGGACATGGACTTCGGGTTTGGCCAGGCCACGCTGGCCATGCCCGTATGGCACCACGGCAGGCTCGCCTCAGGCAACCTGGCGGTCGGTACGTGGCCTGGAGGCGACGGCTCATGGATTGTCAACGCGTACGTGTGGCCGCGGCTAGCGGCGGCGCTCGAGTCTGACGGCCAGTGCATCTTTAAGCCTGTCACGGCAGAGTATCTCCAGTTCGAAGCCACCATCTTCACCATACAACACACAATAAATTAAGTCACCGCCGGGCATACTGAGACTGAGAGCAAATGCAACAAACATCGTGGTTGTACCTTTCAAGATGAACATTTCTCTTTTGATAAAAAATGTCCGGTGGGTACGCGTACTCTGTTTTTTCAGACCGCAGCTAAACCACTTGCCCAAGTAACTCCGGCGCCATCATATGAATCGATTTTAACCTCAAGACGCTGTGTGGCGAAGCCACATATACAAGTTATGTAGTCCATTGACTACACAATTTTGTCACAAAAATAAATACATAAAATTCCAAAATCAAGTGAAAATAAAAATGAAGTAAATATAAATACATGTAATTGCC
>NW_025288063.1:0-1103 GCF_018294505.1 Triticum aestivum
CAGAGAGAACAGGGTGACACGTCTCCAACGTATCTATATTCATATATTGTTATATGCTATCAATATTTAATACTTCATATGCTTTATATGCAACTTTAAATTATTTTGGGAACAAACCTATATTTACAAGTTGGAGTGCACTTTCTATATTTTCATCAACAACATAATCATTTTCATCATGGTCTGAACTCAGGGAATTTTTTAATCAAAGCGACAATCTATGTTTGATAATAAGCAAGTAACATCAAAATGTGTAAACAAAAATCACTATTGATTTTCAAGGAATAATGTTTTTATGTAATACCAATCAATACTCCTATTTCATATCATGTCCCCAATCAATCGAGGATTTGTCATATTCAACATTTTATCATACACAACCTAGAGTTTCAGTCAAACAATTAATATTTATGATGAACCTTTTCAACTACTTAGCACTTTGTTCAATGATGAACTTACAAGAAGTGGTCTTAGCACTTATGATGGCAAATAGAATGATGCTGGGATTTATAAGAAGACAAAAATAAGAACGACTGTCATCAATGCGGTTGATCATTAGCAATTGAGGGTCCTTACAATCGGTATTACTATGAGGATTACTTGGATTGTCGTGAAACAGATACACTAGAACCATAAGTGTATGAAAGCTCTCCTAATGTTACTAACTTGGTGCGGATCAAACTTGCTTACTCATGACGACATCAAGCATTTGAGAAAGCTCGTCGACGGAATATACGAGCCAATTTATGTAATGTAAAAAATCCTACTAGCATATGAAATGAATAATATGAAAACTCTATATTTGAAATACATGGTGCTACTTTGAAGTACAAGTGTGTATAAAGGATAGTATAGTGTGCCTCCTCTCTCCTTTTCTCTCTTTTTTATTTTTTCTTTCTCTTTTTCTGGTGGGCTCTTTGACCTTTCTTGGTGCGGTAGATGTGGCGAAGTAGTAGATCCAACAAACGAGGAACCACCGAAAGCTGACGCCGGCATGACCGAAACTGGCAAAGAAACCATGTAGCAGCATATGGCGATATCTTCACAACTGCTAGTTGTAGAGGCCAAGTTCATGAAATTTCAGTGGCAGCCTTCGAACGACC
>NW_025288064.1:0-1103 GCF_018294505.1 Triticum aestivum
CCCCCCCCCCTCTTCCTCCATATATACAGTCCTTAGGGCATCGTTTAGACTTTGGGGTTTTGTTTAGATTAAAAGTTCGCCATAGCTGCAACTTCGCGTACTTCGTTTGTGTTCAACGACCAGACAAAGGCGTCACAGAACCCCACCTTGATCAATAAAGCTTTCATCTTATATTCGCAATATCCAGATTGCAATCTTAGTTTCTTGCTTGTTCTTCGTTTGCTCGCAGGAAACAGACCCTCGTGGTCAGGTTGATCGTGCTCCGGCGTGGTCAATAACCTCTCGGAGTTGGTTTAGCGATTGCTAAGGCGCGACGTCCTCACACGTTCGTAGTCGGATCGTCAAAGTCGACTTCCACCAAAGCGGTATCCATCATCTCATCGAAAGACGGGACACCTCCGCCTCTATCAAGTGGTATCAGATTTCCAGGTTGCTCGGTGAGATTTTACAGTATTTCGTAGTTTAGATCGAGTCTGTTCTTCATACCTACAGTCCACGAAAAAGCCACAAAAAAAATTTAGGGTTAGTTCATCATATCCGAACCAATCTGAGCCTTTGCATAATCTTTTTAGGGTTTTGCTTTGTTGAATTTGCGGTTGCATCGTCGTGTCTAGTTGCTGGTCTTAGAGTCTAGTCTTTTAGAGTTTCGAGTTCTGGTCATAAGTTGTCACGCCGCCGCCGCACCATCATCATCGCCCCTGCCATCTACCACCACCGCTCCGAATCCGTATCCATATACCACCACCAATCCGTGTCCATATACCACCACCGATCCATATCCATATACTACCACCACCGCTGCCATATACCACCACCATATATCCACCACCAATCCGAGTTCCTTGATTATTAGGGTTGTTTTCGAGATCCATCTAGTTTCCTATTCGTGTTTCCTTGCCAGAGTAGGTTTCGGAAAAAAAAAAGAGTCGGGTAGCCACGCTCCGTTTAGGCCCAAAATTTTTCGAAAACGCATTTTTCGAAAAAATTTCTGGCTATCCTATTTTTAGGTGTTTCTGAGTGTTTTCAGACAGGTGCCATTATAGGAAGTTTTTTTTGACCCGTTTCTAGTTTTTGGGTCCGGGCAGTCAAAAAAAAAAAGCAGC
>NW_025288065.1:0-1103 GCF_018294505.1 Triticum aestivum
ATACATTCTGATCATGAATCTTTGAAACATATTAAAAGTCAAGCTAAACTAAATCGTAGACATGCTAAATGGGTTGAATTCATTGAGACTTTCCCTTATGTCATTAAACACAAGAAGGGAAAAGAAAATGTTATTGCTGATGCATTGTCTCGTCGCTATACTATGCTTTCACAACTTGACTTCAAAATATTTGGTTTGGAGACCATCAAAGATCAATATGTGCATGATGCTGATTTTAAAGATGTAATGCAGAATTGTAAAGAAGGAAGAATGTGGAACAAGTTTGTTGTTAACGATGGATTTGTGTTTTGTGCTAACAAGCTATGCATTCCAGCTAGCTCCGTTCGTCTTCTGTTGTTGCAGGAGGCGCATGGAGGAGGATTAATGGGACACTTTGGCGTGAAGAAGACGGAGGACGTACTTGCTACACATTTCTTTTGGCCAAAGATGAGACGGGATGTTGAGCGTTTTATTGCTCGCTGCACTACATGTCAAAAAGCTAAGTCACGACTCAATCCTCATGGTTTATATATGCCTTTGCCTGTACCTAGTGTTCCTTGGGAGGATATATCTATGGACTTTGTTTTAGGTTTACCTCGAACAAAGAAGGGGAGGGATAGCATATTTGTTGTCGTGGATAGATTCTCGAAAACGGCACACTTTATACCATGTCATAAAAGCGATGATGCTGTTAATGTTGCTGATTTGTTCTTTTGTGAAATTATTCGCTTGCATGGTGTGCCAAATACTATTGTTTCAGATCGTGATACTAAATTTCTTAGCCACTTTTGGAGATGTTTATGGGCTAAGTTGGGGACTAAACTGCTTTTTAGTACTACTTGTCACCCCCAAACTGATGGACAAACTGAAGTAGTCAATAGAACGTTGTCTACTATGCTTAGGGCTGTTTTGAAGAATAATAAGAAAATGTGGGAGGAATGCTTGCCTCATATTGAATTTGCTTATAATCGTTCATTGCATTCTACTACTAAGATGTGCCCTTTTGAAGTTGTGTATGGTTTCCTACCTCATGCACCTATTGATTTGTTGCCTCTTCCATCTTCGGAGAAGGTTAATTTTGATGCTAAACAACGTGCTGAATT
>NW_025288066.1:0-1103 GCF_018294505.1 Triticum aestivum
GGGTACATCTAGGCATCGAGTCAGGCGAACCACTTGATTGAGGTCGCGAGTGGCCATCTGAAAGCACAATCATAATGCAAAGGCATTAGAATTTCTAGCAAAATTTCGGCAGCATAACAGCTGTAAATGCTCAAAAAGGATTTTGAGACATTTGACAAAGGATTTCGTACACACTCAACATCATCACATCAAAGTTCTGGAACCATTCTAACAACATAATGTGGTAGTAGAACTGAACTAGGCTGGTAACCATCAAACTTATAAGGTACTACTGATTAGTAACTCGTGATCCTGATAGAGAGAACAGATCCTAATTCCTTAACCCCCGGTGGAAGAATGGACTGACTCAGATCAGAAAGTCATAAGGTATAAGGAGTAAAAAGAGCCTTACGTTCCAACCCACAAACAATTCCCCTACATATAACTAAAGAATTTCTAGACTCAACATCGACCAGTTTGGCTTGGAGAACCTACAGGCAGTCCGGCTCTGATGCCAATGCTGTCAGGACCCCGACTCAATGTCACATCGATCTAGCTGGTAACACCTCATATCACTTTGCGGCCTCACGCACGGTATCCCCACGGGTGTCGTCTTACCTTTTCCCGGGACCGTTTGCGCCTTTTGGCTCACGTATATGATAGTGTCGCTAGCATCGATATGATAAAGAGCCCGGGCTGACATGACTAGTCGTAAACCCAAAGTGGCACAGACTTACAGGGACAGGCATCCATGACCCAGCTTCGAACGTGTCGGTCATCAGCAAGTGGGTCCGGGCTGTAGCACTGGGCTAGCAGGACTCCGGTAAACCGGGCTGTAGCGGGCTAACAGGACTCCGGTACTCAAAGCGTGACATTTCCCCGAAGGGACAGACACAGGAACGAAGAAGGACACATGCCGGCCAGCCTAAGTGTTCCAGAGCAGTAGCAAGCTACCATGGCTCAGCGGTAACACTAGGAGACATTTCCCGGTAAGAGAGGCTACTAAAGATAAACAACTAGATAGTCAGATCCCACACATACCAAGCATTTCAATCATACACACAATATGCTCGATATGTGCAAATACAACGAAGCATCACAACATGACTCTATGACACAAGTAC
>NW_025288067.1:0-1103 GCF_018294505.1 Triticum aestivum
GGCAATGTCAGGCTATGCATCAGAATAGGATTAACGAAAGCAGTAACATGCTACACTACTCTAATGCAAGCAGTATAGAGGAGAATAGGCGATATCTGGTGATCAAGGGGGGGGCTTGCCTGGTTGCTCAGACAAGGAGGGGTCGTCGGTGACGTAGTCGTACTCGGTGGCATCAGCGTCGGTCTCGTAGTCTACCGGAGAGAAGAGGGGGAAGAAATAATGAATACAGAGCAAACAAAGCATCACAAAATATAACAAGGCAATACGCGGTGTTCGGTGTGCCCTAACGCGGTAGTAGATGATACCGGTGAAGGGGGGGGGGAAACATCCGGGAAAGTATTCCCGGTGTTTCGTGTTTTCGGGCACAGGAGCCGGAGGGGGAAAGTTGCGGGTTCGATAGGTTAGAGGGGTGTGGCGGACGAACGGACTGCGTATCCGGAATCGTCCCGCCGTTCTGAGCAACTTTCATGTTGAAAATATTTTAATCCGAGTTACGGATTAAAAGATATGATTTTCTAAAGATTATATTAATTTCTGGAATTTAATTAATTAATTATTTAATTCGAAAATGAATTTATGACGTCAGCATGATGTCATGCTGACGTCAGCAGTCAACAGGGTTGACTTGGTCAACCTGACAGGTGGGTCCCGTTCGTCATTGACTATTTAGTCTAATTAATGTTTAGCTAATCTACTTACTATTTAATTAAACTAATTAGTCAATTAGGTTAATCTAATTATGATTAATTAACTTAATTAATTCCTTAATTAATTAATTAATTTAATTATTATTTATTTATTTAATATATATTTTTTTAATTCTTCCTTTTCTTTTTTTTTCTATTCCTTTAAAAAAACGTTCTGGGGCTGGGGCCCCCATGTCATTGGCCCTAGGGGCCACACAGGGTGGGTTAACGGGCGCGCGGGCGCTAGCCCGAATGGGCGCTGGTGTGCGGGCGTTGTGGCTGGCGCCGGGGTGGTTGCCGGCGAGGCGCGGAACGGGGCGGGGGCCGCGGTGATGCACGGGCGGCCGCCGGAGGCCGAAGCGATGCCGAAGCAACAACGGGAGCGGTGACGGGGCTCGCCGGGAGGGGCACGGGGCG
>NW_025288068.1:0-1103 GCF_018294505.1 Triticum aestivum
CTTTGCCCTTTTTCTTGAAACTAGTGGTCTTGTTAACCATCAACACTTGATGCTCCTTCTTGATTTCTACCTCCGCAGCTTTCAGCATTGCGAAGAGCTCGGGAATAGTCTTGTTCATCCCTTGCATATTATAGTTCATCACGAAGCTCTTGTAGCTTGGTGGCAGTGATTGGAGAATTCTGTCAATGACGCAATCATCCGGAAGATTAACTCCCAATTGAATCAAGTGATTATTATACCCAGACATTTTGAGTATATGCTCACTGACAGAACTGTTCTCCTCCATCTTGCAGCTATAGAACTTATTGGAGACTTCATATCTCTCAATCCGGGCATTTGCTTGAAATATTAACTTCAACTCCTGGAACATCTCATATGCTCCATGACATTCAAAACGTCGTTGAAGTCCCGATTCTAAGCCGTAAAGCATGGCACACTGAACTATCGAGTAGTCATCAGCTTTGCTCTGCCAGACGTTCATAACATCTGGCGTTGCTTCAGCAGCAGGCCTGGCACCCAGCGGTGCTTCCAGGACGTAATTCTTCTGTGCAGCAATGAGGATAATCCTCAAGTTACGGACCCAGTCCGTGTAATTGCTACCATCATCTTTCAATTTTGCTTTCTCAAGGAACGCATTAAAATTCAACGGAACAACAGCACGAGCCATCTATCTACAATCAACATAAACAAGCAAGATACTATCAGGGACTAAGTTCATGATAAATTTTAAGTTCAATTAATCATATTACTAAAGAACTCCCACTTAGATAGACATCCCTCTAATCCTCTAAGTGATCACGTGATCCAAATCAACTAAACCATAACCGATCATCACGTGAGATGGAGTAGTTTTCAATGGTGAACATCGTTTATGTTGATCATATCTACTATATGATTCACGCTCGACCTTTCGGTCTCCGTGTTCCGAGGCCATATCTGCATATGCTAGGCTCGTCAAGTTTAACCTGAGTATTCTGCGTGTGCAAAACTGGCTTGCACCCGTTGTAGATGGACGTAGAGCTTATCACACCCGATCATCACGTGGTGTCTGGGCACGACGAACTTTGGCAACGGTGCATACTCAGGGAGAACACTTCTTGATA
>NW_025288069.1:0-1103 GCF_018294505.1 Triticum aestivum
CCCTAAGGGCTGTATATATGGAGGAAGAGGGGGGAATTTCGTGGCCCTTGGTGGAGGGGTCCGAAATCAACCCTATCTCTTGTTTCCCCACACATACGGACTCTAAAAATAGCCTATACTTATGTATTTCGAAATTACATGGGCCTGGCCCAATAATAAGGTGACGCAGCACCTAAAATAGCCTCTGGACGAAATTTATGAAGTGGCATCTTGTATATTTCGTCCAAGGCTTCATGCACCCATTATGGTGGCTTCAAAGTCCTGAAATCATCACTTGTTACTCCGTTCTTGTTCCCCTTGCGCATGCCATCATCTCCATGCTTGTTCTTGCTCCAATGTTCATCCTTCTCCAAGCTAGGCCCTTCATTTGTAAGCAAAACAAATGTATCCAATTTAGGCAGCATCATATTCTCATGAACATTAGAATCATTACCAAGAAACGAAAGTACCTGGTAATTTAGTTGGCGTGCACGAGCTCTCGTAATTGGTCCCGTATGTATAGCAGCAGGGGCTGTGGGTGTAACAATTGTATTGATGTCCTCATCATCCTCCCCTTCTTGAAAAGAAGTCGTCCTCGACGGAAGTTCATCTTCCTCACCCAAATAAGGCTCCAAATCTGCAATGTTAAAAGTGGGACTAACCCCAAAATCTGCAGGCAGCTCAAGTTTATATGCATTATCATTTATTTTCTCTAACACCTTAAAGGGACCATCAGCACGTGGCATTAACTTTGATTTGCGCAAATCAGGAAATCTATCCTTACGCAAATGTAACCAAACAAGATCTCCAGGTGCGAACACAACATGTTTTCTACCCTTATCTCCAGCAAGTTTATATTTAGCATTCATGCGCTCAATGTTTTCCTTAGTTAACTCATGCATTTTTAAAATCAATTCAGCACGTTGTTTAGCATCAAAATTAACCTTCTCCGAAGATGGAAGAGGCAACAAATCAATAGGTGCACGAGGTAGGAAACCATACACAACTTCAAAAGGGCACATCTTAGTAGTAGAATGCAATGAACGATTATAAGCAAATTCAATATGAGGCAAGCATTCCTCCCACATTTTCTTATTATTCTTCAAAACAGCCCTAAGCATAGT
>NW_025288070.1:0-1103 GCF_018294505.1 Triticum aestivum
TTGATTCGGAGTTTGCGGTGCTCGAGCAAATGATCTTGAAGTCGTTGTAGTCATCTTCGGTGATCGAAGGATTTTTCTCCTTGATCTTCTCATAACTCTCACCTTTCTCGATCATTCTCTTCACATTGCTTTTCCAAGTAGACAGGGCCTTGCTCATCTTCGTGAGGGCAGCATTGTTCACTTTATTCCCTTTGAGGCTTGTGTTTTCAAATTCAGCGGGGAACTTGTATCGTTCGTGCAGCTTCGTGAAGAGGAGGTTGCGCAAATTCCCTCGGTCAGGATGCCTCAGGTTCTCGGTGTTGATCGAGACGGTGCTCCGGAGAATGCACCCGAGCTGAAGCGAGTACCCCTTGACTATTCGTTCGGGCGCCGTTGGATTCCCGTCGGAGTCCACTTCAGTAACTTTCTCCTTGAGGGTGCGGAGCACGGTCGGGCGCCGGTCCTTCCGTTGCCTCTTCGGTTGGCTGCCATCTGTGCATGCGCCGCCATCATCAGTGGTGGCATCCTCGGCGGCACCATCAGTGGTGGCATCAGTGGGGTCATCCTCGGCGGTACCATCAGTGGTCTCTGGATCGGTGGGGAAGGCGGCGTCCTCATACAAGTGAGGTTGTTCCTCCATCTCCTGGGACAGCTTCCAGAATGGCTTGTCGACGCCTGAACCCCCGGCCTCATCGTTGTTGGCCATGTTTCTCTCTAAATAGGAACAAAGTTTGGTCAAAAAGTTGGTTATTGTCAAGGAACAAGATCATGGTCTCATCATTTAGGGTTTGTCGACACCGAGGCATCCTAAAAGCTAAGCTTTTATCATTGAGGGTTTTTCGACGCCGAGGCACCCTAAAAGCCTAAGCTTTCATCATTTCGGTTTTTATCGACACCGAGGCACCCTAAAAGCCATGCATTAGTCACAAGTACGCCGGGGCACTTGATCCTACTTAATTAACTACTAAGATACCCCGGCCCATGCATTAGTCACAAGTACCCCATATGTCCTATTTTTAGCAAAGTCATGCTAAAATTCACGGAAAATTTCAGCATGACCTTTGCTGAAAATAGGACATATGGAGTACCCGAATTTGCCGGAACGGAAGTTAATCGACATTCCG
>NW_025288071.1:0-1103 GCF_018294505.1 Triticum aestivum
TGTTGGGAATCGTAGCATAATTTAAAATTTTCCTACGCTCACCAAGATGCATCTATGGAGTCTACTAGCAACGAGGGGAAAGGAGTGGATCTACGTACCCTTGTAGATCGCGAGCGGAAGCGTTCCAATGAACGTGGATGACGGAGTCGTACTCGCCGTGATCCAAATCACCGATGACCGAGTGCCGAACGGACGGCACCTCCGCGTTCAACACACGTACGGTGCAGCGACGTCTCCTCCTTTCTTGATCCAGCAAGGGGGGAGGAGAGGTTGATGGAGATCCAACAGCACGACGGCGTGGTGGTGGATGTAGCGGCTCTCTGGCAGGGCTTCGCCGAGCTTCTGCGCGCGAGAGAGAGGTGTTGCAGGGGAGGAGGGAGGCGCCAAAGGCTGTGTCTGCTGCCCTCCCTCCCCCCCTTTATATAGGCCCCCAAGGGGGGTGCGCAGCCCTTGGAGATGGGATCTCCAAGGGGGGGGCGGCGGCCAAGGGGGAAGGGGTTGCCTTGCCCCCCAAGGCAAGGGGAAACTCCCCCCCCTAGGGTTCCCAACCCTAGGCGCATGGGGGGAGGCCCAAAGTGGCGCCCCAGCCCATTAGGGGCTGGTTCCCCTCCACTTTCAGCCCACGGGGCCCTCCGGGACAGGTGGCCCCACCCGGTGGACCCCCGGGACCCTTCCGGTGGTCCCGGTACAATACCGATAACCCCCGAAACTTTCCCGGTGGCCAAAACTGGACTTCCTATATATAATTCTTCACCTCCGGACCATTCCGGAACCTCTCGTGACGTCCGGGATCTCATCTGGGACTCCGAACAACTTTCGGGTTTCCGCATACATATATCTCTACAACCCTAGCGTCACCGGACCTTAAGTGTGTAGACCCTACGGGTTCGGGAGACATGCAGACATGACCGAGACGCCTCTCCGGTCAATAACCAACAGCGGGATCTGGATACCCATGTTGGCTCCCACATGTTCCACGATGATATCATCGGGTGAACCACGGTGTCGAGGATTCAATCAATCCGTATGCAATTCCCTTTGTCAATCGGTATGTTACTTGCCCGAGATTCGATCGTCGGTATCCCAATACCTTGTTCAATCTC
>NW_025288072.1:0-1103 GCF_018294505.1 Triticum aestivum
TGCACCAACGAGAGATCAAATCGCGTGTTATGGGCAGCCCCATGCCTCAATATATATAGGGGGGAAGGGGGCTGCGCCCCCTTTAGGGTTTTCCCACCCCCTAGGGGCGGCGGCCAGCCCTAGATGGGTTTTGGGGTGCGGCCAAGAGGGGGGGAGGAGTCCATCCTCCCCAAGGCACCTCGGAGGTGCCTTCCCCCTTGAGGACTCTTCCCTCTAGGGTTCCCTAGGCGCATGGGCCTCTTGGGGCTGGTGCCCTTGGCCCATGTAGGCCAAGGCGCACCCCCTACAGCCCATGTGGCCCCCCCGGGGCAGGTGGCCCCACCCGGTGGGCCCCCGGGACCCTTCCGGTGGTCCCGGTACAATACCGATGACCCCGAAACTTGTCCCGATGGCCGAAACAGGACTTCCTATATATAAATCTTTACCTCCGGACCATTCCGGAACTCCTCGTGACATCCGGGATATCATCCGGGACTCCGAACAACATTCGGTAACCACATACAAGCTTCCTTTATAACCCTAGCGTCATCGAACCTTAAGTGTGTAGACCCTACGGGTTCGGGAGACATGCAGACATGACCGAGACGTTCTCCGGTCAATAACCAACAGCGGGATCTGGATACCCATGTTGTCTCCCACATGTTCCACGATGATCTCATCGGATGAACCACGATGTCAAGGACTCAATCGATCCCGTATACAATTCCCTTTGTCTAGCGGTATTATACTTGCCCGAGATTCGATCGTCGGTATACCGATACCTTGTTCAATCTCGTTACCGGCAAGTCTCTTTACTCGTTCCGTAACACATCATCCCGTGATCAACCCCTTGGTCACATTGTGCACATTATGATGATGTCCTACCGAGTGGGCCCAGAGATACCTCTCCGTTTACACGGAGTGACAAATCCCAGTCTCGATCCGCATAAAACAATAGATACTTTCGGAGATACCTGTAGTGCACCTTTATAGTCACCCAGTTACGTTGTGACGTTTGATACACCCAAAGCACTCCTACGGTATCCAGGAGTTACACGATCTCATGGTCAAAGGAAGAGATACTTGACATTGGCAAAGCTCTAGCAAACGAACTACACGATCTT
>NW_025288073.1:0-1103 GCF_018294505.1 Triticum aestivum
TGATACCACTGTTGGGAATCGTAGCATAATTTAAAATTTTCCTACGCTCACCAAGATGCATCTATGGAGTCTACTAGCAACGAGGGGAAAGGAGTGGATCTACATACCCTTGTAGATCGCGAGCGGAAGCGTTCCAATGAACGTGGATGACGGAGTCGTACTCGCCGTGATCCAAATCACCGATGACCGAGTGCCGAACGGACGGCACCTCCGCGTTCAACACACGTACGGTGCAGCGACGTCTCCTCCTTTCTTGATCCAGCAAGGGGGGAGGAGAGGTTGATGGAGATCCAACAGCACGACGGCGTGGTGGTGGATGTAGCGGCTCTCCGGCAAGGCTTCGCCGAGCTTCTGCGCGCGAGAGAGAGGTGTTGCAGGGGAGGAGGGAGGCGCCAAAGGCTGTAGTGTGCTGCCCTCCCTCCCCCCCTTTATATAGGCCCCCAAGGGGGGGTGCGCAGCCCTTGGAGATGGGATCTCCAAGGGGGGGCGGCGGCAAAGGGGGAAGGGGTTGCCTTGCCCCCCAAAGCAAGGGGAAACTCCCCCCCCCCCTAGGGTTCCCAACCCTAGGCGCATGGGGGGGGGAGGCCCAAAGTGGCGCCCCAGCCCATTAGGGGCTGGTTCCCCTCCACTTTCAGCCCACGGGGCCCTCTGGGACAGGTGGCCCCACCCGGTGGACCCCCGGGACCCTTCCGGTGGTCCCGGTACAATACCGATAACCCCCGAAACTTTCCCGGTGGCCAAAACTGGACTTCCTATATATAATTCTTCACCTCCGGACCATTCCGGAACCTCTCGTGACGTCCGGGATCTCATCCGGGACTCCGAACAACTTTCGGGTTTCCGCATACATATATCTCTACAACCCTAGCGTCACCGGACCTTAAGTGTGTAGACCCTACGGGTTCGGGAGACATGCAGACATGACCGAGACGCCTCTCCGGTCAATAACCAACAGCGGGATCTGGATACCCATGTTGGCTCCCACATGTTCCACGATGATATCATCGGGTGAACCACGGTGTCGAGGATTCAATCAATCCGTATGCAATTCCCTTTGTCAATCGGTATGTTACTTGCCCGAGATTCGATCGTCGGTATCCCAA
>NW_025288074.1:0-1103 GCF_018294505.1 Triticum aestivum
GCTAGAGCTTTGCCAATGTCAAGTATCTCTTCCTTCGACCATGAGAGCGTGTAACTCCTGGATACCGTAGGAGTGCTTTGGGTGTATCAAACGTCACAACGTAACTGGGTGACTATAAAGGTGCACTATAGGTATCTCCGAAAGTATCTATTGTTTTATGCGGATCGAGACTGGGATTTGTCACTCCGTGTAAACGGAGAGGTATCTCTGGGCCCACTCGGTAGGACATCATCATATGCGCAATGTGACCAAGGAGTTGATCACGGGATGATGTGTTACGGAACGAGTAAAGTGACTTGCCGGTAACGAGATTGAACAAGGTATTGGATACCGACGATCGAATCTCGGGCAAGTAACATACCGATAGACAAAGGGAATTGAATACGTGATTGATTAAGTCCTTGACATCGTGGTTCATCCGATGAGATCATCGTGGAACATGTGGGAGCCATCATGGGTATCCATATCCCGCTGTTGGTTATTGACCGGAGAACGTCTCGGTCATGTCTACATGTCTCCCGAACCCGTAGGGTCTACACACTTAAGGTTCGATGACGCTAGGGTTATAAAGGAAGTTTGTATGTGGTTACCGAATGTTGTTAGGAGTCCCGGATGAGATCCCGGACGTCACGAGGAGTTCCGGAATGGTCCGGAGGTAAAGATTTATATATGGGAAGTCCTATTTTGGCCACCGGAAAATGTTCGGGATTTTTCGGTATTGTACCGGGAAGGTTCTAGAAGGTTCCGGAGTGGGGCCCACCTGCATGGGGGGACCCACATGGATGTGGGTAGTGGGGGCAAGGCCCCACACCCCTGGTCAAGGCGCACCAAGATCCCCCCTTAGAAGGAATAAGATCATATCCCGAAGGGATAAGATCAAGATCCCTAAAAAGGGGGGATAACAATCGGTGGGGAAGGAAATAATGAGATTTCTTTCCTCCCACCTTGGCCAACGCCCCAATGGACTTGGAGGGCAAGAAACCAGCCCCTCCACCCCTATATATAGTGGGGAGGCGCATGGGAGCTATAGACGAAGTTCTGGCGCAGCCCTCCCCCTCTCACAAGTACTCCTCCTCTCCCGCGGTGCTTGGCGAAGCCCTGCA
>NW_025288075.1:0-1103 GCF_018294505.1 Triticum aestivum
AAAAACGATCAAGCAGTGGGGCTCCTAAGGTCGGGGAAGGCTCTGATTACCAACTTGTAACGCCCTCGATGCGGCTATATCTCCCACGTGTCGAAGCACGACTTAGAGGCATAACCGCATTGAAAGCAATGTCGCAAGTGAGGTAATCTTCACACAACCCATGTAATACATAAGGGAAAGAGATACATAGTTGGCTTACAATCGCCACTTCACACAATTACATGAATAAAGCATTACATCATCCAGATACAATCAAGGTCCGACTACGGAACCAAAATAAAAGAAGAACCCCAAATGCGACAAAGGTCCCCGATCGACCCCAACTGGGCTCCACTACTGATCAACTAGAACGAAACAACACAAAGGGCAAGATCTTCATCAAGCTCCTCCTTGAGCTTGGTTGCGTCATCTGCACGGTAACATAGGCACCTGCAAACTGGTTTTGGAAGTATCTGTGAGCCACGGGGACTCAGCAATCTCGCACCCGCGAGATCAAGACTATTTAAGCTTATAGGAAGGATGGAGTAATGAGGTGGAGCTGCAGCAAGCGACTAGCATATATGGTGGCTACAATCGCAAAAGAGAGCGAGAAGAGAGGGCAAAGCACGGTCGATAAAAGTATGATCAAGAAGTGATCCTATAGCAACCTACGTCAAGCATAACTCCAACACCGTGTTCACTTCCCGGACTCCGCCGAGAAGAGACCATCACGGTTACACACGCGGTTGATGTATTTTAAATAAGGTCAACTTCAGGTTTTCTACAACCGGACATTAACAAATTCCCATCTGCCCATAACCGCGGGCACGGCTTTCGAAAGATAATACCCTGCAGGGGTGTCCCAACTTAGCCCATGACAAGCTCTCACGGTCAACGAAGGAATAGACCTCCACCCGAGACGTTCCGATCAGACTCGGTATCCCGGTACAACAAGACATTTCGACAGGGTAAAACTAAACCAGCAACACCGCCCGAATGTGCCGACAAATCCCGATAGGAGCTGCACATATCTCTTTCTCAGGGCACACTCAGATGAGCAATCCGTACAACTAAAACCAAACCTCGAGTTTCCCCGAGGGGGCGCTGCACAGGGCTCTAGTTCG
>NW_025288076.1:0-1103 GCF_018294505.1 Triticum aestivum
ATCATTTTTCAATCCTTTCAGACTTCATTTGTTATTTTTCATTCATTTACTAATTATTTTGAGCTATAAGACCCTAAAATTGAAAAGCATTTCAAATGAACTCTGAAAAGGATGAAAGTTGGCATGGTATCATCATTTCATCCACATAGCATGTGCAAGAAAGTTGAGAGGGTTACGGCAAAAACTGGATACACTTCGTGTACAAAACGGACAATCTCTTTCAAAGTATCAGGATTTCGTACGGAAACTCGTCTGTTACAAAGGGATTTTATTTTTTAAAACTTATTTGAACTCCTGACTTCTTGTGTGTTCAAAATGCACCATTCAAAGCCACATCATCATTTTTTAATCCTTTCTAACTTCATTTGTTGTTTTTCATGCATTTACTAATTATTTTGAGCTATAAGACCCTAAAATTGAAAAGCATTTCAAATGAACTCTGAAAAGGTTGAAAGTTGGCCTGGTATCATCATTTCATCCACATAGCATGTGCAAGAAAGTTGAGAGGGTTACGGCAAAAACTGGACGCACTTCGTGTACAAAACGGACAATCTCTTTCAAAGTATGAGGATTTCATACGGAAACTCGTCTGTTACAAAGGGATTTCATTTTTTAAACTTATTTGAACTCCCGACTTTTTGTGTGTTCAAAATGCACCATTCAAAGCCACATCATCATTTTTCAATCCTTTCTGACTTCATTTGTTATTTTTCATGCATTTACTAATTATTTTGACCTATAAGACTCTAAAATTGAAAAGCATTTCAAATGAACTCTGAAAAGGTTGAAAGTTGGCATGGTATCATCATTTCATCCACATCGCATGTGCAAGAAAGTTGAGAGGGTTACGGCAAAAACTAGATGCACTTCGTGTACAAAACGGACAATCTCTTTCAAAGTATCAGGATTTCATACGGAAACTCGTCTGTTACAAAGGGATTTCATTTTTTAAAACTTATTTGAACTCCTGACTTTTTGGGTGTTCAAAATGCACCATTCAAAGCCACAGCATCATTTTTCAATCCTTTCTGACTTCATTTGTTATTTTTCATGCATTTACTAATTATTTTGAGCTATAAGACCCTAAAATTGAAAAGCATTTC
>NW_025288077.1:0-1103 GCF_018294505.1 Triticum aestivum
TGCTGACGGCGCCCTTCATCTTCACCGTCAAGGTTCAGATAAGAAGAGATATCATCTTCTTCTTCTCCGGTCGGCACATATAGAATATCGCCGTTTATGATGCCGAACATATGTGCTTCACCGTCCGGATCATAGTTGTCCATAATCGGGTCAGCTCTATCGTCCGCCATTATGTCAGTCCTGAAAACATGTAGTAAAAACAAATTAATTAAGTGAAGAAGGGGGGCGGTGGCGGTGGCGGTGGCGAAAGGGCGGTGGCAAAAGGAGGGGGCGAGGAAGGGGTGGGAGAGGGTGTCGCGGTAGAGCGCGAGACGGGGCGGCAGACGACGGCGTCACGGAGAGGGAGGCGAGGACAACACACATGTATAACCCTCGCCGCCCCCTCTCGATCCCAAAAAAAACACCGCGCGCATCGCCGCCCCCTCGCCGCCCCCTCCATTTTATTTTTTTGTTTTTCTTTGGCCGGTTTTCTGTTGTTTTTTGTTTTTTCACTTTATATGTATTTTTTGATTTTATTTCTCTTTCAAATTTCGTCAAATTTTCTTATAAAATTCTAAATTTTTTGAACTTCCCTTAAATTGACAAACTATTTCAAGCTGTGAACTTTTTCCGATTCCAGACACTTCTTTTTCCAAAACACGTGAACTTTTTTTCAAAATCCTGAACTTTTTTTAAAAAATCGATGTACATTTCGAAAGAAAATCAAATTTATGTCAAACTTGATGAACTTTTATTTCCAAAATTTATGATCTTTTTTCATGGCTGATCAACTTTTCAAATTTGTGAACATTTTTAAAATTGAAGAACTTTTTTTGTAATTCCTGAACCATTTTTCAAAATTGAAGAATTGTTTTTCATTCTGTGAACTTTTTAAAAAATTGATGAACTTTTTATAATTTGGTAACTTTTCTTCAAAATTGATGAACCTTTTCCCAAAATTGTTATATTTCTTCAAATTTGTGAACCTTTTCATTCTGTGAACTTTTCCAAAATTTGTGAACTTTTTCCAAAAATTGATGAACATGCTGGGGGCGGCGAGGGAGGCCGGTCGGCGGCGTTGAGGGCGGGCGAGCGAGGCGGCAGTACCGAGGCCGGCCGGCGGC
>NW_025288078.1:0-1103 GCF_018294505.1 Triticum aestivum
TTTTGGGGTCCCGAAGCGATTTCCATAGTTGTTGAACTCCAAGGTGTGCTTACGTGTTGATCATCAACACTCGCAGTTTTGGCCGATTCTAGCCCGTTTC
Organism: Triticum aestivum; assembly: GCF_018294505.1. NCBI lineage: Eukaryota > Viridiplantae > Streptophyta > Magnoliopsida > Poales > Poaceae > Triticum > Triticum aestivum. Next base: position 101 of record NW_025288078.1, read on the forward strand.
ATGGACTATTAATCACCGTTTTGGGGTCCCAAAGCGATCTCCATGGTTGTCGAACTCCAAGGTGCGCTTACTTGTCGGTCATCAAGAATCACAGTTTGGGCCGATTCTGGCCCGTTTCTTGGACTATTGCTCTACTTTGGGGTGTCGGAGTCATTTCCACGATTAACGAACCCCGAGGTGCGTTTACGTGTCGGTCATCAACACTCACATATTCGGCCGATTCTAGTCCGTTTCATGCACTATTACTCAGCGTTTTGGGGACCCAGAGCGATTTTCATGATTGATGATCCCCGGGTGCGTTTATGTGTCCGTCGTCAACACTCACGGTTTTGGCCAATCCTGACATGTTTCGTGGATTATTACTCACAGTTTTGTGGTCCCGAAGCGATTTCCATAGTTTGTGAACCCCAAGGTGTGCTTATGTGTTGGTCATCAAGACTCGCAGTTTTGGCCGATTCTGGCCCGTTTCATGGACTATTACTCACCGTTTTGGGGTCCCAAAGCGATTTCCATGGTTGTCGACCTCCAAGGTGCGCTCATGTGTCGGTCATCAACAATCATAGTTTGGGTCGATTCTTGCCCGTTTCTTGGACTATTACCCTATTTTGGGGTCTCGGAGTCATTTCCACGATTGACGAACCCCAGGGTGCGTTTACGTGTCGGTCATCAACACTCACATATTCGGCTGAATCGTGTCCGTTTCGTGCACTATTACTCAGTGTTTTGGGGACCCAGAGCGATTTCCATGATTGATGAACCCCGGGTGCGTTTATGTGTCCGTCGTCAACACTCACAGTTTTGTCCAATTCTAACCTGTTTCATGGACTATTACTCACCGTTTTGGGGTCCCGAAGCGATTTCCATAGTTGTTGAACTCCAAGGTGTGCTTACGTGTTGATCATCAACACTCGCAGTTTTGGCCGATTCTAGCCCGTTTCATGGACTATTAATCACCGTTTTGGGGTCCCAAAGCGATCTCCATGGTTGTCGAACTCCAAGGTGC
>NW_025288079.1:0-1103 GCF_018294505.1 Triticum aestivum
GACTTTCACAAAGCACATACCTTGACAAAATTTTGAAGAAGTTCAAAATGGATCAAGCGAAGAAAGGGTTCTTGCCTGTGTTACAAGGTGTGAAATTGAGTAAGACTCAATGCCCGACCACTGCAGAAGATAGAGAGAATATGAAAGATGTTCCCTATGCATCAGCCATAGGATCTATCATGTATGCAATGCTGTGTACCAGACCTGATGTATGCCTTGCTATAAGTTTAGCAGGGAGGTACCAAAGTAATCCAGGAGTGGATCACTGGACAGCGGTCAAGAACATCCTGAAATACCTGAAAAGGACTAAGGATATGTTTCTCATATATGGAGGTGACAAAGAGCTCATCGTAAAAGGTTACGTTGATGCAAGCTTTGACACTGATCCGGACGATTCTAAATCGCAAACCGGATACGTGTTTACATTAAACGGTGGAGCTGTCAGTTGGTGCAGTTCTAAACAAAGCGTCGTAGCGGGATCTACATGTGAAGCGGAATACATATCTGCTTCGGAAGCAGCAAATGAAGGAGTCTGGATGAAGGAGTTCATATCCGATCTAGGTGTCATACCTAGTGCATCGGGTCCAATGAAAATCTTTTGTGACAATACTGGTGCAATTGCCTTGGCAAAGGAATCCAGATTTCACAAAAGGACTAAACACATCAAGAGACGCTTCAACTCCATCCGGGATCTAGTCCAGGTGGGAGACATAGAGATTTGCAAGATACATACGGATCTGAATGTTGCAGACCCGTTGACTAAGCCTCTTCCACGAGCAAAACATGATCAGCACCAAGGCTCCATGGGTGTTAGAATCATTACAGTGTAATCTAGATTATTGACTCTAGTGCAAGTGGGAGACTGAAGGAAATATGCCCTAGAGGCAATAATAAAGTTATTATTTATTTCCTTATAATCATGATAAATGTTTATTATTCATGCTAGAATTGTATTTACCGGAAACATAATACATGTGTGAATACATAGACAAACAAAGTGTCACTAGTATGCCTCTACTTGACTAGCTCGTTAATCAAAGATGGTTATGTTTCCTAACCATGAAAAATGAGTTGTTATTTGATTAACGAGGTCACATCATTAG
>NW_025288080.1:0-1103 GCF_018294505.1 Triticum aestivum
GGGGCTGGTGCCCTTGGCCCATGTAGGCCAAGGCGCACCCCCTACAGCCCATGTGGCCCCCCGGGGCAGGTGGCCCCACCCGGTGGGCCCCCGGGACCCTTCCGGTGGTCCCGGTACAATACCGATGACCCCGAAACTTGTCCCGATGGCCGAAACAGGACTTCCTATATATAAATCTTTACCTCCTGACCATTCCGGAACTCCTCGTGACGTCCGGGATCTCATCCGGGACTCCGAACAACATTCGGTAACCACATACAAGCTTCCTTTATAACCCTAGCGTCATCGAACCTTAAGTGTGTAGACCCTACGGGTTCGGGAGACATGCAGACATGACCGAGATGTTCTCCGGTCAATAACCAACAGCGGGATCTGGATACCCATGTTGGCTCCCACATGTTCCACGATGATCTCATCGGATGAACCACGATATCAAGGACTCAATCGATCCCGTATACAATTCCCTTTGTCTAGCGGTATGGTACTTGCCCGAGATTCGATCGTCGGTATACCGATACCTTGTTCAATCTCGTTACCGGCAAGTCTCTTTACTCGTTCCGTAACACATCATCCCGTGATCAACCCCTTGGTCACATTGTGCACATTATGATGATGTCCTACCGAGTGGGCCCAGAGATACCTCTCCGTTTACACGGAGTGACAAAATCCCAATCTCGATCCGTGCCAACCCAACAGACACTTTCAGAGATACCCGTAGTGTACCTTTATAGCCACCCAGTTACGTTGTGACGTTTGGCACACCCAAAGCACTCCTACGGTATCCGGGAGTTGCACAATCTCATGGTCTAAGGAAATGATACTTGACATTAGAAAAGCTTTAGCATACAAACTACATGATCTTGTGCTAGGCTTAGGATTGGGTCTTGTCCATCACATCATTCTCCTAATGATGTGATCCCGTTATCAACGACATCCAATGTCCATGGTCAGGAAACCGTAACCATCTATTGATTAACGAGCTAGTCAACTAGAGGCTTACTAGGGACATGGTGTTGTCTATGTATCCACACATGTATCTGAGTTTCCTATCAATACAATTCTAGCATGGATAATAAACGATTATCATGAACAAGGAAATATAA
>NW_025288081.1:0-1102 GCF_018294505.1 Triticum aestivum
TTTTGAAGTTGTGTATGGTTTCCTACCTCGTGCACCTATTGATTTGTTGCCTCTTCCATCTTCGGAGAAGGTTAATTTTGATGCTAAACAACGTGCTGAATTGATTTTAAAAATGCATGAGTTAACTAAGGAAAACATTGAGCGCATGAATGCTAAATATAAACTTGCTGGAGATAAGGGTAGAAAACATGTTGTGTTTGCACCCGGAGATCTTGTTTGGTTACATTTGCGTAAGGATAGATTTCCTGATTTGCGCAAATCAAAGTTAATGCCACGTGCTGATGGTCCCTTTAAGGTGTTAGAGAAAATAAATGATAATGCATATAAACTTGAGCTGCCTGCAGATTTTGGGGTTAGTCCCACTTTTAACATTGCAGATTTGAAGCCTTATTTGGGTGAGGAAGATGAACTTTCGTCGAGGACGACTTCATTTCAAGAAGGGGAGGATGATGAGGACATCAATACAATTGTTACACCCACAGCCCTTGCTGCTATACATACTGGACCAATTACTAGAGCTCGTGCACGCCAACTAAATTACCAGGTACTTTCGTTTCTTGGTAATGATTCTAATGTTCATGAGAATATGATTCTGCCTAAATTGGATACATTTGTTTTGCTTACAAATGAAGGGCCTAGCTTGGAGAAGGATGAACATTGGAGCAAGAACAAGCATGGAGATGATGGCATGCGCAAGGGAAACAAGAACGGAGTTACAAGTGATGATTTCAGGACTTTGAAGCCACCATAATGGGTGCATGAAGCCTTGGACGAAATATACAAGATGCCACTTCATAAATTTCGTCCCGAGGCTATTTTAGGTGCTGCGTCACCTTATTATTGGGCCAGGCCCATGTAATTTCGAAATACATAAGTATAGGCTATTTTTAGAGTCCGTATGTGTGGGGAAACAAGAGATAGGGTTGATTTCGGACCCCTCCACCAAGGGCCACGAAATTCCCCCCCTCTTCCTCCATATATACAGCCCTTAGGGCATCGTTTAGACTTTGGGTTTTGTTTAGATTAAAAGTTCGCCATAGCTGCAACTTCGCGTACTTCGTTTGTGTTCAACGACCAGACAAAGGCGTCACAGAACCCCACC
>NW_025288082.1:0-1102 GCF_018294505.1 Triticum aestivum
AAGAGCGTCGCACCGGGCCCTCATACATGCGGGGTGGTGTGGTGGCATGTCCGAAGAGGCGGGACGCGTCTCCGGGGCGTGGCCCCCCCTCACGGACGGCGATGACACGGTAGTAGACGTTCTGCGGTAACGATGCGGCGTCAATATTACTAAATACTCGGAGCGCGATAAAATCATGCGTTTTTTTGCACGACGTGGGCACATGTGCTATAGGAACGATGGTATTTTTTCATAATTTTTGGTGATGGAGAAGTATCCGAAAAATTCCCTCTACGCGGATTGCCCTTCGCGCGTCTACGGCTGGGGCCGCCGGCCTCCGGGGGCTAGCATGCCGCCAAATCTTGCGTAGGCGGCCTCTCACAAGTCTGGAAGTGTTGTGGCGGTTGCAAACGCCCGGCACGCGTGTCCGGGGTGTGCCCCTCCTCACGGACGGCGCCGCCGCCGGCACCTGGAGGGGGGGAAACGGACGCGTCGGGTCTACACAAAGGGGATCTTGCTGTGGGTCTGGCCCAGATGTTGCTCCAAAGTGTTCCTATGGGCTGACCTAACACAACCGGGTGGGGAGGTCCACTGGTCAAAGCCCGTCCGTGCAAAGTCAAAGGGCTAGATCCCGTGGTCAAACGCTACAGGGTTAGGCGGGACGGGGGCACTGGGGGTAGCAATGCCACCGGAGCGTCACATCGGGCCCTCATATATGCGGGGTGGTGTGGTGGCATGTCCGAAGAGGCGGGACGCGTCTCCGGGGCGTGGCCCCCCCTCACGGATGGCGATGACACGGTAGTAGACGTTCTGCGGTAACGATGCGGCGTCAATATTACTAAATACTCGGAGCGCGATAAAATTATGAGTTTTTTGCACAACATGGGCACATGTGCTATAGGAACGATGGTATTTTTTTCAGAATGTTTGGTGATGGAGAAGTATCCGAAAAATTCCCTCTACGCGGATTGCCCTTCGCGCGTCTACGGCTGTGGCCGGCGGCCTCCGGGGGCTAGCATGCTGCCAAATCTTGCGTAGGCGGCCTCTCAAAAGTCTGGAAGTGTTCTGGCGGTTGCAAACGCCCGACACGCATGTCCGGGGTGTGCCCCCCCACACGGACGGC
>NW_025288083.1:0-1102 GCF_018294505.1 Triticum aestivum
GCAAATGGTGCTTAGCCAGTCCCCTGGGTACACCCGGCATGTCAGATGGTTTTCATGCAAAGATGTCCCAGTTCTCACGGAGGAACTGGATGAGCGCTTCTTCCTATTTGTTGTCGAGTGTTGTTGAGATGTGGGTCGGAGCAGCATTGGGGTCTTTTGGGTGAATATGGACAGGCTTTGTCTCACCGGCCGACTGAAATGCGGACTCTGAGGCAGGCTTCTTAGCTCGCAACAAATCACTCGGATCTGCATTTTTCTTGTATTCCTCCATTTCTACCGCTACCATCTGCTCATCAGCAATTTTTGAGCCTTTCTGAAGGCACTCCTCAGCTTTCTGCCTATTCCTTGTAACCGTGATCACAGCTCTGCGCCCGGGCATCTTCAAATTGAGATACACATAACATGGTCGAGCCATGAAACGGGCATATTCGGGCCTGCCCAGAATAGCATGATAGGCACTGTGGAAATCCACCACCTCAAACATCAACTTCTCCTGGCGGTAATTCTTGGTATCACCGAACACCACGTAAAGAGCAATCGGCCCAAGTGACTTTGCCTTCTTTCCGGAGATGACATTGTGGAACTGCATGTTGCTCTCACTGAGTTTGGACATTGGAATGCCCATCCCTTCGAGGGTCTCAGCATACAAAATGTTCAAACCACTGCCACCATCCATAAGGACCTTAGTCAGTCGGGTGCCTCCAACGACTGGACCGACAATTAGAGCTTGTCGCCCGGGGGTAGCAACGTGCGATGGGTGATCAAATTGGTCGAATGTAATGGGAGTCTTCGACCACTTCAAGTACGTCATAGTTGCCGGAGCAACCATGTTCACTTCTCTGTTGATAACTTTCAGTCGAATTTTGCTCTCGGCATTAGCAAAAATCACCAAAGTAGCGTTAACATTGGGGTAACCATCATCCTCTTCTTTCTCCTCATCCTTTTCAGAGTCCTTTTCCATGGGCTGGCCCTCTCAGAACTGCTGAATCAGGAGCCACACTGTCGAGTGGTATGCTTGGGTAGAATCAGGTTACCCTCTTCATCCTTTTTTGTGTGTATGTGACACGGAAAATCTAGGACGTCGTTGCCTGACTGATCTTTC
>NW_025288084.1:0-1102 GCF_018294505.1 Triticum aestivum
GAGCTCATGACGGTCATGCCTGAACGTCAAGACAACCAAGTGATCTCGCTGCGAGGTCTCAACTCACCCGCCTCACACTTCTCTAATCGTTCGTACCCGTGTGACACGGCGCACCCCGAAAAGATAGGTGCCGTGACGGTGCTACACTTGGGAGAACACTAACTACTTGGTATTTTAAGTGAGAGATCACCCTAATAAAAGCGACTACCGCGCAATCAAGAAGGGTGCATCATAAGGGATAAACATCTCAGGCAATTCATAATAGCATGATATGGTATAGCCCTTTCTGACGGAGAAGTCTTTCATTTCTTCGTCTTCGGCATTCGCGTCGGTGTTCACCTTCGCGAAGATTGCCACCACCTTGTCGATGCACCAGATAATATTGCTATCTCCATAGCGTATAAAATTAATGCATTACTTAAGGTTGACACGCAGGTCATTAAAGTGCAATCATATGGCTCCAGCCATCATGCCGAACCATGACACGCAGGTCATGTTAATCAAATTACATCATATAGTCATCTCATACATAATCGAATTAGTATGAGCACTGCTATACCACATCATATGCACATTCTGCAAAACCAAGTTAGACACCTCTAATCGGTTTATGCAAAATTTTATTTTACGTGGCTTCTAAGGTTTTGACTTAAACCGCAGCTACCAACGTTTTATCATCAAGTATGATTATTCAAGTTGCTAGATTAACATCTCGGGGTGTATGAAACACGAGATAATTAAATCTCGAGCCCCATACTAAACTTCGTCATACGCATGACCCCCGTGCAGATAATATCTGCAATGCCCTTTCATCTGCGAATTTCATCTTTCTTTTGACTACGGCAGAACCCAAAGAACTGATAGCACTTCCATGATCAATCAGGATCACGGATTGCCAGAACTTTGTCAAATTCCACCATGCTGTCTCGAGATTGAGCAAACGCAAATTCTAGGGAAGCAACAAGAACATCGGGTAACAGATTTCATCTGTCACCCGCATAAATAATTTTCAGCAATAGATCTCATCTACTACCTAATTATATTATGCAATACCCATACATCTCCATGTATTCTAGATCGAAACCTGCATCTACGCATAGCA
>NW_025288085.1:0-1102 GCF_018294505.1 Triticum aestivum
CTCGCTCCTCGGAGCCTAATAAATAATTACTTGAGTCGTAGAGTCATGTTGTGATGCCATGTTGTATCTGCACATATCGAGCATATTGTGTGTATGTTGTTGAAATGCTTGGTATGTGTGGGATCTGACTATCTAGTTGTTTATCCTTAGTAGCCTCTCTTACCGGGAAATGTCTCCTAGTGTTTCCACTGAGCCATGGTAGCTTGCTACTGCTCCGGAACACTTAGGCTGGCCGGCATGTGTCCTTCTTCGTTCCTGTGTCTGTCCCTTCGGGGAAATGTCACGCGATGAATACCGGAGTCCTATTAGCCCGCTACAGCCCGGTTCACCGGAGTCCTGCTAGCCCAGTGCTACAGCCTGGATTCACTCGCTGATGACCGACACGTTCGATGTTGGGTCATGGATGCCTGTCCCTGTAAGTTTGTGCCACTTTGGGTTTACGACTAGCCATGTCAGCCCGGGCTCCTTACCATATGGATGCTAGCGACACTACCATATACGTGTGCCAAAAGACGCAAACGGTCCCGGGCAAAGGTAAGACGACACCCGTGGGAATACCGTGCGTGAGGCCGCAAAGTGATATGAGGTGTTACATGCTAGATCGATGTGGCATTGAGTCAGGGTCCTGACAGCGTTGGTATCAGAGCTTGACTGCCTGTAGGATTACCAAGCCAAACTGGTCGAAGTTGAGTCTAGAAATGCTTTAGTTATATGTAAGGGAATTGATTGTGGGATGGAACGTAAGGCTCTTTTTACTCCTTATACCTTATGCCCTTCTGATCTGAGTCATCTTATCTTTCCTACGGGGATTAAGAACTAGGCTATCTCTTCTTTCTATCAGGATCACGTGTTACTAATCCGTAGACTTATAAGATTGTTGGATTTAAGCTTGAGTTCAGTTTCTACTACTTCCGTACGTTAACTGTTGATCTCGAAACCTTGATATTGTGTTTCTGAGTGGTTATGCCACCATTTTTGTGAATGTCTCAAATCTTTTCTGAGCATTTACAGCCGTTATGCTGTCCGAGTCATCCCAGGTTTCTAAATAGTCGGATGCATTTGCAAATCCCTTCCTCCTGTTTCCGATGTGCCTTTGGTCAGA
>NW_025288086.1:0-1102 GCF_018294505.1 Triticum aestivum
GGCACTGGGGGGTAGCAATGCCGCCGGCCCGTCGTACCGGGCCCTCATACATGTGGGGTGGTGTGGTGGCATGTCTGAAGAGGCGGCACGCGTGTCCGGGGTGTGCCCCCCCTCACGGACGGCGCCGCCGCCGGCACCTGGAGGGGGGAAACGGACGCGTCGGGTCTACACGGAGGGGATCTTGCTGTGGGTCTGGCCCGGATGTTGCTCCAAAGTGTTCCTATGGGCTGACCTAACACAACCGGGTGGACAGGCCCACTGGTCAAATCCCGTCCGTGCAAAGTCAAAGGGCTAGATCCGGTGGTCAAACGCTACAGGGTTAGGCGGGACGGGGGCCCTGGGGGGTAGCAATGCCACCGGAGCATCGCATCGGGCCCTCATACATGCAGGGTGGTGCGGTGGCATGTCCGAAGAGGCGGCACGCGTCTCCGGGGTGTGGCCCCCCTCACGGACGGCGATGACACGGTAGTAGATGTTCTGCGGAAACGATGCGGCGTGAATATTATTAAATACACGGAGCGCGATAAAATCATGAGTTTTTTACATGATGTGGGCACATGTGCTATAGGACCGATGGTAATTTTTCATAATTTTTCGTGATGGAGAAGTATCTGAACACTTCCCTCTACGCGGATTGCTCTCCGCGCGTCTACGACTGTGGCCGGCGGCCTCCGGGGGCTAGCATACCGTCAAATCTTGCGTAGGCGGCCTCTCACAAGCCTGGAAGTGTTGTGGCGGTTGCAAATGCCTGGCACGCGTCTCCGGGGTGTGCCCCCCCCCCTCACGGACGGCGCCGCCGCCGGCACCTGGAGGGGGGAAACGGAAGCGTCGGGTCTACACGGAGTGGATGTAGCTGTGGGTTTGGCCTGGATGTTGCTCCCGGGTGTCCCTATGGGCCGAACTCACACAACCGGGTGGAGAGGTCCACTGGTCAAAGCCCGTCCGTGCAAAGTCAAAGGGCTAGATCGCGTGGTCAAACGCTACAAGGTTAGGCGGGACGGGGGCACTCGGGGGGTAGCAATGTCGCCGGCCTGTCGTACCGGGCCCTCATACATGCGGGATGGTGTGGTGGCATGTCTGAAGAGGCAGCACGCGTGTCCGG
>NW_025288087.1:0-1102 GCF_018294505.1 Triticum aestivum
TCGCATCGGCCCCTCATACATGTGGGGTGGTGTTGTGGCATGTCCGAAGAGGCGGCTAGCGTCTCCGGGGTGTGGCCTCCCTCAAGGACGGCGCCGCCGCCGGCACCTGGAGGGGGGAAACGGATGCGTCGGGTCTACACGGATGGGGTGTAGCTGTGGGTTTGGCCCGGATGTCGCTTCCAGGTGTCCCTCTGTGCTGACCTGACACAACCGGGTGGAGAGGTACATTGGTCAAAGCCCTTCCGTGGAAAGTCAAAGGGCTAGATCTCGTGGTCAACCACTCTAGGGTTAGGCGGGATGGGGGCCCTGGGGGTAGCAATGCCACCGGAGCGTCACATCGGCCCCTCATACATGCGGGTTGGTGTTGTGGCATGTTCGAAGAGGCGGCGCGCGTCTCCGGGGTGTGGACCCCTGACGGACGGCGATGACACAGTAGTAGACGTTCTGCGGTAACGGTGCGGTGTGAATATTATTAAATACTCAGATCGCGATAAAATCATGAGTTTTTTACACGATGTGGGCACATGTGTTATAGGAGCGATGGTAATTTTTCATTATTTTTGGTGATGGAGAAGTATCCGAACACTTCCCTCTATGCGGATTGCCGTTCACATGTCTACGACTGTGACCGGCGGCCTCTGTGGGCTAGCATGCCGTCAATCTTGCGTGCACGGCTTCTCACAAGTCTGAGTGTGTTGTGGCGGTTGCAAACGCTCGGCACGCGTCTTCGGGGCGTGGCCCCCCTCACGGACGGCGCCGCCACCGGCACCTGGAGGGGGAAACGGACGCGTCGGGTCTACTCGGAGGAGATGTAGCTGTGGGTTTGGCCCGGATGATGCTCCCAGGTGTCCCTCTGTGCTGACCTGATACAACCGGGTGGAGAGGTCCAGTGTTCGAAGCCCGTCCATCGAAAGTCAAAGGGCTAGATCTCCTGGTCAACCGCTGCAGGGTTAGGCGGGATGGGGGCCCGAGGTGGGAGCAATGCCGCTGGAGCGTCGCATCGGCCCCTCATACATGTGGGGTGGTGTTGTGGCATGTCCGAAGAGGCGGCACGCATCTCCGGGGTGTGGCCCCCCTCACGGACGGCGCCGCCGGCGGCACC
>NW_025288088.1:0-1102 GCF_018294505.1 Triticum aestivum
GCTTTCTTCATGACTTATACATGTTCCTGTAACTATGAGAAATATGCAACTCCCGTTTACCGGAGGAACACTTTGGGTACTACCAAACGTCACAACGTAACTGGGTGATTATAAAGGAGTACTACAGGTGTCTCCGAAGGTACATGTTGAGTTGGCGTATTTCGAGATTAGGTTTTGTCACTCCGATTGTCGGAGAGGTATCTCTGGGCCCTCTCGGTAATGCACATCATTATAAGCCTTGCAAGCAATGTGACCAAATGAGTTGGTTACGGGATGATGCATTACGGAACGAGTAAAGAGACTTGCCGGTAACGAGATTGAACTAGGTATTGGATACCGACGATCAAATCTCGGGCAAGTAACATACCGATGACAAAGGGAACAACGTATGTTGTTATGCGGTTTGACCGATAAAGATCTTCGTAGAATATGTAGGAACCAATATGGGCATCCAGGTCCCGCTATTGGTTATTGACTGAGAATGGTTCTAGGTCATGTCTACATAGTTCTCGAACCCGTAGGGTCCGCACGCTTAACGTTACGATGACAGTTTTATTATGAGTTTATAAGTTTTGATGTACCGAAGTTTGTTCGGAGTCCCGGATGTGATCACGGACATGATGAGGAGTCTCGAAATGGTCGAGACATAAAGATTGATATATTGGAAGCCTATGTTTGGACATCGGAAAGGTTCCGGGTGAAATCGGGATTTTACCGGAACACCAGGGGGTTACCGGAACCCTCCCGGGGGTTAATGGGCCTTAGTGGGCCATGAGGGAGAAGGGGAGGGCCGGCCAGGGCAGGCCGCGCGCCCCCTCCCCCCTAGTCCGAATAGGACAAGGAAGGGGGGGGGGGGCGGCGCCCTCCTTTCCTCTTTCCCCTCCCCCCCTTTCCTTCTCCACCAAGGCAAGAGGGGGGAGTCCTACTCCCGGTGGGAGTAGGACTCCTCCAGGCGCACCCCAAGGGGGCCGGCCGCACCTCCCCCTCCCTCCTTTATATACGGGGGCAGGGGGGCACCCCATAACACACAAGTTGATCTACGGATCGTTCCTTAGCCGTGTGCGGTGCCCCCCTCCACCATATTCCACCTCGGTCATATCGT
>NW_025288089.1:0-1102 GCF_018294505.1 Triticum aestivum
CGAAAGAGATTGTCCGTTTTGTACATGAAGTGCATCCAGTTTTTGCCGTAACCCTCTCTTCTTTCTTGCACATGCTATGTAGGTGAAATGATTATACCATGCCAACTTTCAACCTTTTCAGAGTTCATTTGAAATGTTTTCAATTTCAGGGTCTTATACCTCAAAATATTCAGTAAATGCATGAAAAATAACAAATGAAGTCAGAAAGGGTTGAAAATTGATTATGTGGCTTTGAATGGTGCATTTTGAACACACAAAAACTATGGAGTCCAAATAAGTTCAAAAAATGAAATCCCTTTGTAACAGACGAGTTTCCGTATGAAACCGAGATACTTCGAAAGAGATTGTCTGTTTTGTAAACGAAGTGCATCCAGGTTTTGCCTTAACCCTCTCTACTTTCTTGCACATGCTATGTGGGTGAAATGATGATACCATGCCAACTTTCAACATTTTCAGAGTTCATTTGAAATGCTTTTCAATTTCAGGGTCTTATAGCTCAAAATATTCAGTAAATGCATGAAAAATAACAAATGAAGTGAGAAAGGGTTGAAAATTGATGATGTGGCTTTGAATGGTGCATTTGAACACAGAAAAACTATGGAGTTCAAATAAGTTCAAAAAAATGAAATCCCTTTGTAACAGACGAGTTTCCGTATGAAACCCTGATGCTTCAAAAGAGATTGTCTGTTTTGTACACGAAGTGCATGCAGGTTTTGCCTTAACCCTCTCTACTTTCTTGCACATGCTATGCGGGTGAAATGATAATACCATGCCAACTTTCAACATTTTCAGAGTTCATTTGAAATGCTTTTCAATTTCAGGGTCGTATAGCTCAAAATAATCAGTAAATGCATGAAAAATAACAAATGTAGTGAGAAAGGGTTGAAAATTGATGATGTGGCTTTGAATGGTGCATTTGAACACAAAAAAACTATGGAGTTCAAATAAGTTCAAAAAATGAAATCCCTTTGTAACAGACGAGTTTCCGTACGAAACCCTGATACTTCGAAAGAGATTGTCTGTTTTGTACACGAAGTGCATCCAGGATTTGCCTTAACCCTCTCTACTTTCTTGCACATGCTATGTGGGTGAAATGATGATA
>NW_025288090.1:0-1102 GCF_018294505.1 Triticum aestivum
GGCGGTACAAGCTGGATTCTCAGATATGCGCGATCTCTATCCTGTGAGATCTGCTCTGCCAGACGTGATGGTTTGGCGTGATGTAGGAGGCATCACCCCACCTCGCGGTCCCCGCAGGCCACCGTCTGTTGGTCCAAGGCCTCATCCTAGCCCCTATGGCCCACAAGCTCCGCGAGACCGTCTGTTTCCGGATGATCATGTTGAGCTTCCAGGCTATGGAGGTGACTTCTACGAGGACTACTACGGATCGGTCTGAGTAGTGGTAGTATCACTAGTTCGCACTAGCCGTGTCGTCTATCGTCCTGCGTGACTCGTGGGATATGACCTAGTTGTACTCTTTCCGGAGGTGTAGAAAAATAATGTATAGGAGCTTGGAATGCCTCCGATGAGATGTAATCCTTTTTCTCACCGTAATAGTACTTTGTTTGGTCTTGTACTAAACCTTGTATGGTGTGTATGACGATGGAATAAAAGAAGCAGTTTCTGTATCTACCATGTCATACGGATGATCATCTTGCATTCCGAGTTATTCCTTACATTATGTATCCTATGTCGGAATTTTATCATTCTGACTAAATCATTGTCTTGTTTACCTAGGATGGTCAACACGCGTGCTAACCCTGCTTCCCAAGAGCAGGCCAAAGGCAGTGAGGGCAGGAATGAAAATCTGCCTCATCCTCCTTCACTAGCCGAGGTTATGATGGAAGCTGAGAGAAACAAGCGGGAGACAAACCGTTTGTTGGAGCGTATTGAACAGAACACAGCACACCATCAGAGGGCTAACGTGGTGTCACTCAGTGATTTTATCAAACTGCATCCACCCACGTTCCACCACTCCGTTGAGCCTCTCGACGCCGATGACTGGCTTCGCAGTATCTCTCACAAGCTGCGTTCCGCGCTGGTAGCGGAGGCCGACAAGGTCACCTTTGCCGCATATCATCTTGAAGGCCCCGCCAGTCTATGGTGGGAGAATTATGGAGCTATGCGCCCAGCGGGCCATGTCACTACTTGGGCTGAGTTCAGCGAGGCTTTCCGTGAACATCACATTCCGGAGGGTCTCATGGACCGTAAACGTGAAGAATTTTGCAATTTCACCCAAGGC
>NW_025288091.1:0-1102 GCF_018294505.1 Triticum aestivum
AGGTGACAACACTGTTTGTGATGAGCTGTACTAGTTGTCCAGGGGACCATCTTTGACTGTATTGACTTACAAAGGATACGAGATAAATGGGAATACATTTTACACGATCGCCCAAGATCAAAAGAGCACCAACCAAAACATCGGTGTCCGCTTTGATGCAGCAACCGAGAGCGGAAAGGACACATATTATGGTTACATAGTGGACATATGGGAACTTGACTACGGACCTGATTTTAAGGTCCCTTTGTTTAAGTGCAAATGGGTCAATCTGTCAGGCGGCGGGGTACAGGTAGACCCACAGTATGGAATGACAACAGTGGATCTGAAAAATCTTGGGTACACTGGCGAACCGTTCGTCCTAGCCAATGATGTGGCACATGTTATCTATGCGAAGGACATGTCTACCAAACCGAGAAAAAGAAAAGATAAGGAAGCAAATACATCATACGATGAGCCAAAGCGCCACATAGTTCTTTCAGGAAAAAGGGATATCCTGGGAGTGGAGGGCAAGACAGACATGTCTGAAGATTTCATGTCAAGGCTGACCCAAGCATCCTGATAAACGATGAAGATTATTCATGGTTATGGCGCAATAAGCAAATGACACAAGCGAAGAAAAAGTGAAGACTTTCTCCCGCAACTATTATGATGATACCATGCCAACTTTGTAACACACGAGTATGTTATGCCAACTTTTTCAGAGTTCATTTGAAAACTATGAATTTAGGTCAAATTTTCTCTATAGGTGCATCTATGTTCATTTTTTTAGTAAAGTTAATCACAAACTTGTGATTCACACAAATTTCAAAGAATTCAAATTTTAACTATTCAAATTTGAAAACTAATGGCACTAACAGAAAGTTTATAATTTTTCTAAAACTAATGGCACTAACAGAAAGTTTATAATTTTGCTGACCTAAATGCAAAAAAGAATTAAAAAATAAAGCAAAAAACAAAAGAAAATAAATAATACAGAAAACAAAACAAAAAAACTGAAAAAAATAAAAATAGCAACAATAAGTATTTTGTTGTAAGTAGAAACAAAATAAAATAAATAAAGCAACAAAGAAAACAAAAAAAACTAAAAAATGTTTTCAAATTT
>NW_025288092.1:0-1102 GCF_018294505.1 Triticum aestivum
GTGATTTCCATGATTGACGAACACCGGGGTGCATTTATGTGTCGCTCATCAACACTCGCAGTTTTGGCCGATTCTGGCCCGTTTCGTGGAGTATTACGCACTGTTTTGGGGTATCGAAGTGATTTCAACGATTAACGAACCGCGGGGTGCGTTTACGTTTCGGTCATCAACACTTACACTCTTGTCCGATTCTTGCCTTTTTTGTATACTATTACTCACTGTTTTGGGGTCCCGGAGTGATTTCCACGATTAACGAACCCCGGCGTGCGTTTACGTGTCGGTCATCAACACTCACAGTTTTCGCCGATTCTGGCCCGTTTCGTGGACTATTACTCACTTTTTTGGGGCCCCGGAGTGATTTCCACGATTAACGAACCCTTGGGTGCGCTTACGGGTTGGTTATCAACACTCGCGGTTTTTGTCGATTCTGACCCGTTTCGTGGACTGTTACTCACCGTTTTGGGGCCCCAAAGCGATTTCCATGGTTGTTGAACCCCAAGGTGCGCTTAAGTGTAAGTCATCAACAATCGCAGCTTGGGCCGATTCTGGCCCGTTTCTTGGACTATTACTTAGTTATGGGGTCCCGAAATGACCCCGGGTTGTGTTTACGTGTCGGTCAGCAACACTCACAGTTTTGGCCAATTCTAACGTGTTTTGTGGACTATTACTCACTGTTTTCAGGTCCCGAAGTGATTTCCATAGTTGTTGAACCCAAGGCCCGATTACGTGTGGGTCATCAATACTCATAGTTTTGGCTGATTCTGGCCCGTATCATGGACTATTACTCACTTTTTTGGGCCCCCGGAGTGATTTCCACGATTAACGAACCACGGGGTGCATTTACGTGTCGGTCATCAACACTCACAGTTTTGTCCAATTCTGGCCCGTTTCTTGGACTATTACTCTGTTTTTGGGTCTCGGCGTGATTTCCATGATTGACGAACACCGGGGTGCATTTATGTGTCGCTCATCAACACTCGCAGTTTTGGCCGATTCTGGCCCGTTTCCTGGAGTATTACGCACTGTTTTGGGGTATCGAAGTGATTTCAATGATTAACGAACCGCGGGGTGCGTTTACGTTTCGGTCATCAACACTTACACT
>NW_025288093.1:0-1102 GCF_018294505.1 Triticum aestivum
CGGTGAGCCCCCGGATCGTTTCCCCCTTCTCCCCTGGTCTCTTTCGACCTCTAGGCCCTAGCCCCACCTTGGCCGAGAGCTCCACGCCGCCGGCGATGTCGCCGTCGTGGCCACGGTCGCCGTAGCGCCCAACCGAGCACACCATCGTGCTCCACACCTCACTAGGAGCACGTAGCACGCACCAACACCTCCCCTAACGCCCTGCAACGCCGATTCCGACCGCACCCGAACTCCGGCCGCCGCAGCCGAGCTCGCCGCCGTCAACTCCGGCCACCCCGAGCCCAACCACCACCACCAATAGTCGCGGCTCAACCTCAGCAACACGTAGATGCCTTCCGCCGTCCATTTGGTTGCCGGAATGGCAAAAAGCACTTTCGCCGCCGTCTCGGACCTCGCCGGCGTCATGTCGCCGGTGGGGTTTGACTTGTCCGACCTGGGGTTTGACCCCCCAGGGTCACTGACGCGCAGGCCCTGTCGGCCAGGTGGTTAGATTAGCGCTAACTACTGTTAGTCAACCCCCCCTGACACTGACAGTGGGCCCCAGCGCCACTAATCCCTAATTAGGATTAATTTAATCCTGTTTAACCCCCCTGTCACTGACGTGTGGGCCCCACACGTCAGGTTTGACCTCAGCCAGCCGCAGTTGACCACTGACGTCATGCTGACGTCATGCTGGCGCAATAATTATATTTCTGGATTTAATTTAAATCAGGAAATTCCAGAATATTATTTAAACTTCAAAAATTCATAACTTTTATTCTGTAACTCCAAATTGGACAAATTATATATGAAAAATGATCAGAAAAATCCAATCTATCCATCTGTACTATTTTCATGCATGATCAAACAAGTTAAATTGATGTTTCAAGCAGAACAAGGAAAAGCACTTTAAAAGGCCATATCTGAATTTGAAATTTGAATCTTTGATTCAAATTTGTTCAAACCCTTCTGGATTTTAGTTGCATTAGCCTAACTCACTCATATTGCCATGTTTCATGCATGCATCATATTGTTGCACGTTGTTTGGTGATGATTGTGTATCGGTGTCCTCTGCGACAGGTTCTGCCTCTGAGGAGTACCGTGATTACCCTAACGAAGAACC
>NW_025288094.1:0-1102 GCF_018294505.1 Triticum aestivum
TCGGCACGCTACCTCTGCATCTCCCTACGGGATTAGTTTTAAACCTCAATAATTGTTATTTAGTGCCAGCTTTGAGCATGAACATTGTATCTGGATCTCGTTTAATTCGAGATGGCTACTCATTTAAATCTGAGAATAATGGTTGTTCTATTTATTTGAGAGATATGTTTTATGGTCATGCCCCGCTGGTCAATGGTTTATTTTTGATGAATCTCGAACGTGATGTTACACATGTTCATAGTGTGAATACCAAAAGATGTAAAGTTGATAACGATAGTCCCACATACTTGTGGCACTGCCGCCTTGGTCACATTGGTGTCAAGCGCATGAAGAAGCTCCATGCAGATGGACTTTTGGAGTCTCTTGATTACGAATCATTTGACACGTGCGAACCATGCCTCATGGTAAGATGACCAAGACTCCGTTCTCCGGAACAATGGAGCGAGCAACCAACTTATTGGAAATCATACATACCGATGTGTGTGGTCCAATGAGTGTTGAGGCTCGCGGAGGATATCGTTATGTTCTCACTCTCACTGATGATTTAAGTAGATATGGGTATGTATACCTAATGAAACACAAGTCTGAAACCTTTGAAAAGTTCAAAGAATTTCAGAGTGAGGTTGAGAATCAACGTGACAGGAAAATAAAATTCTTACGATCAGATCGTGGTGGAGAATATTTAAGTCACGAATTTGGTACACACTTAAGGAAATGTGGAATAGTTTCACAACTCACGCCGCCTGGAACACCTCAGAGAAATGGTGTGTCCGAACGTCGTAATCGCACTCTATTGGATATGGTGCGATCTATGATGTCTCTTACCGATTTACCGCTCTCATTTTGGGGTTATGCTTTAGAGACTGCCGCATTCACTTTAAATAGGGCACCGTCTAAATCCGTTGAGACGACACCGTATGAATTATGGTTTGGGAAGAAACCTAAGCTGTCGTTTCTAAAAGTTTGGGGATGCGATGCTTATGTCAAGAAACTTCAACCTGAAAAGCTCGAACCCAAATCGGAAAAATGCGTCTTCATAGGATACCCTAAGGAAACTATTGGGTATACCTTCTACCTCAGATCCGAAGGCAAGATCTTCGTT
>NW_025288095.1:0-1102 GCF_018294505.1 Triticum aestivum
GGCGTTCGTCGATCGTGGAAATCACTTCGGGACCCCAAAACTGAGTAATAGTCCAAGAAACGGGCCAGAGTCGGCCCAACCTACGCGTCTTGACGACCAGCACGTAAGCACATCTTGGGGTTCGACAAGCATGGAAATCGCTTTGGGACTGCAAAACGGTGAGTTATAGTCCATGAAAGAGCCCTGAATCGGTAAAACCTAGGGTTATTGATCAACGATACATAAACGCACCACGGGGTTCGTCAATCATGGAAATCGCTCAGGGACCCAAAATCAGTGAGTAATAGTCCATGAAACGGGCCAAATCGGCCAAAACTGCAAATGTTGATGACCGACACATAAATGCAGCGGTGTTCGTCGGTCGTGGAAATCACTACGTGACCCCAAAACTGAGTAATAAGAATCGGCCGAAACAGCGATTGTTGATGACCGACACGTAAGCGCACCTTGGGGTTGGACATCCATGGAAATCGCTTTGGGACCCCAAAAATGTGAGTAATAGTCCATGAAACGGGCCAGAATCGACAAAAACCAGGACTGTTGATGACCGACACTTAAATGCACCACGGGGTTTGTTAATCGTGGAAATCACTCCGGGACCCGAAAACAGTCAGTAATAGTCCACGAAACGGGCCAGAATTGGCCAATACTATGAGAGTTGATGACCGACACGTAAGCGCACCTTGGGGTTCAACAACTATGGAAATCTCTTCGTGACCGCAAAACGGTGAGTAATAGTCCATGAAACATGCCAGAATCGACAAAAACTGCGAGTGTTGATGTGTGACACGTAAATGCACCCCGGGGTTCGTTATTCATGGAAATCACTCTGGGACCCCAAAAAAGTGAGTAATAGTCCACAAAACGGGCCTGAATCGGCCAAAACTGTGACTGTTGATGACTGACATGTAAGCGCACCTTAGGGTTCAATAACTATGGAAATCACTTTGGGATCCCAAAACGGTGAGTAATAGTCCACGAAACGGGTCAGAATTGGCCAAAATTGTGAGGGTTGACGACGGGCACGTAAACGCACCCCAGGGATCGTCAATCATGGTAATCGCTCCAGGACCCCAAAACGTTGAGTAACAGTGCACAAAAC
>NW_025288096.1:0-1102 GCF_018294505.1 Triticum aestivum
TGTAACATCCCAAAATTCTAAATTTTGGAATGTTATAAACAAATAGATAGATTTGATTGATTGCTTGATTGATTGCGTGAATTGAGTGAGATTCGAATTCTTTTTGAAAGTTAAATGAGAGGGAATAAAAGGACTTTCCCAAACTTTCATATTGGTTTTCTGACCTTCGTGAATTCAAATTCTTTTCAACACAAAACCCCGGAGAGAAGATGACATGACTTCTTCCATTTATTTAAATGACAAGGGGTGTTGAGAATATTTGAATTTCATTTGGAAATATTCCAATTCTGAAACTTTATGCGACTCAATGATTTTCACGAGAGAAGATAAAATGACTTCTTCAAATTATATGAAATATGAGTTGGGAGTTTCAAAGAATTAAATTCAAAGCCCCTTTGAATTTATTTTCAATTTGGAATAGATCATCATGCATATTTTATTTTCTTGCTTTTTGGTCGATCCTAGAAATTTCACGCAACTCAAGGACCCTTGGAGAGAGTTGGAGATTTCGTTATTTTCATATTTGAGAGTTTTCTCGAATTGAAAAGAGGGTCATTTGATTTATTTATTTTATCTTCAATAATTTTTCCGTTATCAAAAAAAAAATAAGAGAGGGAATAATATGACTTTCCCAAAATATAGGAAAAATGAAGATTTAATAAATAGATCAAACTTTGTTTTCCGGTGTTTATTCGCATTTTATTTGGATAGGGAAAAATGCGCGTTTTCAAAAATTGCTTTTTAGGTCCCGAGTAAAGTTCATTTTGTTCAGCTCATTTTTAGGAGTCGGGGAAAATTTACCTTATTAATTTTGGAGTTCGTTTAGATTTTCTTTTATTTATTTTTTCTGCGCGCGAGACCGTTTAAAAAAAAAATCCGCAGCGCCTTGGGCCAAAGGCCCAAGCCACTAGCCGCCGGCCGGCCAAGAGGCCATAGCACGCGCGCACCAGGGAGCCGCCGCTTCCTTCTTTCCTTTTCTAGTCCTATGTTCGTTTATTCCGTATCTATTTCTAGATCTTTTTCTCTTGTTTCCTAATCCTAGTTTATTTCTTGTCCCCTACCCCAAGCAAAACCCTCTCCTCCCCAATATAAATACCCAAGC
>NW_025288097.1:0-1102 GCF_018294505.1 Triticum aestivum
GAGGGGGGAAACGGACACGTCGGGTCTACACGGAGTGGATGTAGCTGTGGGTTTGGCCCGGATGTTGCTCCAAAGTGTTCCTCTGGGCCGACCTAACACAACCGGGTGGAGAGGTCCACTGGTCAAAGCCCGTCCGTGCAAAGTCAAAGGGCTAGATCCCGTGGTCAAACGCTACAGGGTTAGCCGGGACGGGGGCCCTGGGGGGTAGCAATGCCACCGGAGCGTCGTACCAGGCCCTCATACATGCGGGGTGGTGTTGTGGCATGTCCGAAGAGGCGGCACGCGTCTCCGGGTTGTGGCCCCCCTCACGGACGGCAATGAAACGGTAGTAGACGTTGTGCGGTAACGATGCAGCGTGAATATTATTAAATACTTGGAGCGCGATAAAATCATGAGTTTTTTACACAACGTGGGCACATGTGCTATAGGACTGATGGTAATTTTTCATAATTTTTTGTGATGGAGAAGTATCTGAACACTTGCCTCTACGCGGATTGCTCTTCGCACGTCTACGACTGTGGCCGGCGGCCTCCGGGGGCTAGCATACCGTCAAATCTTGCGTAGGCGGCCTCTCACAAATCTGGAAGTGTTGAGGCGGTTGCAAGCGCCCAGCACGCGTCTCCGGGGTGTGCCCCCCCCCCCACTCACGGACGCCGCCGCCGCCGGCACCTGGAGGGGGGAAACGAACGCGTCGGGTCTACACGGAGTGGATGTAGCTGTGGGTTTGGCCCGGATGTTGCTCCAAAGTGTTCCTCTGGGCCGACCTAACACAACCGGGTGGAGAGGTCCACTGGTCAAAGCCCGTCCGTGCAAAGTCAAAGGGCTAGATCCCGTGGTCAAACGCTACAGGGTTAGCCGGGACGGGGGCCCTGGGGGTAGCAATGCCACCGGAGCGTCGTACCGGGCCCTCATACATGCGGGGTGGTGTTGTGGCATGTCCGAAGAGGCGGCACGCGTCTCCGGGTTGTGGCCCCCCTCACGGACGGCAATGAAACGATAGTAGACGTTCTGCGGTAACGATGCAGCGTGAATATTATTAAATACTTGGAGCGCGATAAAATCATGAGTTTTTTACACAACGTGGGCACATGTGCTATAGGAC
>NW_025288098.1:0-1102 GCF_018294505.1 Triticum aestivum
GATTTTGAAGTCTTTTTGATTTTGAATCATCTGACACTTGCAACTTTCCTCCGAAAAGTGAAGTGACTAAAATACCGTTCACAGGCCATAAGGAACGAACAACAAACTTATTAGTGATCATACATTTGATGTGTGTAGTCCGATAAGTGTTGTTAGTGGTGGATTTATTTATCTTCAGAAATGACTCAAGTAGATATATGGATATTTACTTGATGAGACGTAAGTCTGGATCTTTTGAAATCATTCGAAAGGTTCTCAAAAATGAAGTAGAAGTTATTGTAACAAGAAAATTATGTTTCTGCAATTTGATTGCACAAAGGAATATTTGAGTTACATGTTTAGCGAATGTCTGATGAGTTGTGAAAGGGGTTTCATAAACTTGCACCTCCCGGAACACCACTGCAAGTGGAAAGTCCGTGGAGATGTAATCAAACAATTTATGACATGGTAAGGTCAAAGATGACACAAATAAATTTGCCATTATCCCTTTTAAAGTGATGCTTTAGAGACTGCGGCTTTTACACTGAAAAGAGCTACATCGGGTCTGTTGAAATGAAGCCATGGTATGGTACGCCCAACGATGTTATATCTTTTCTTAACATTTGGAATATGGGGCTTGTGTAAAAGGTTACAAACCTATTCCAAATCAGACAAGTGCTACTTTGTAGGTTATACCAAAATGTTGGGTATTCCTCCCTCACTATACCGAGGCAAATAGTTTTGCCGCGAAACGGTGTGCTTTTAAAGAGAATGGTTCTTTCTAAAAGGTGAGTGGGAGAATAGTGCAACTCGACGAGATAAACAGTATCTTCATCAGATCAAAGGAAAGAGACCTTGGAAGAAATTCCAGAGTTTCCTACTGCGACTGATACAGAAGTCTCTACAATAAAATGTATGAACTTCGGTCGAACTTGCAGCTGAACCACGTAGGCAAGGCTCGTGCAAACCTCTCAGGTGCGCAAACGAGATATTGTTGTTAGACAACATTATACCTACGATACACAAGGAAGCGTTGATGGGCCCTGACTCCGGAATTGGCTAAATGCCAATACAACTCGAGTTAGTTTCCATATAAGTGATTCAAGATTAAAACCTTGATACA
>NW_025288099.1:0-1102 GCF_018294505.1 Triticum aestivum
CCGAAGAACAAGTCCGCATTATTCGCGAGAATCTCAAGACTGCTCAGTCACGTCAGAAGAGTCAGTATGACCGTCATCATAAAGACATGGTCTATCAACCTGGCGAAAAGGCTTATCTTCGAGTCACACCTATGAAGGGTGCTCACCGCTTCGGGATCAAGGGCAAACTAGCTCCTCGCTATATTGGCCCATTCACTATTCTCGAAAGGCGTGGAAAAGTGGCATACCAACTAGAACTACCGCCGAACCTTTCTCAGGTTCACGATGTGTTCCATGTGTCACAGCTCCGCCGTTGCTTCAAGGATCCAATCCGAGCGGTGGATCACGAAGTGCTCGAATTGCAGCAAGACCTCTCCTATAAGGAGCATCCGGTCCGCATTCTCGATCAAGCTGAACGCCGCACACGTCAGAAGGCGATCAAGTTTCTCAAAGTCCAGTGGTCACACCATTCTGAAGATGAGGCCACTTGGGAACGAGAGGATCGTCTGCGCGAAGAATACCCCGCACTGTTTCCTTCTACCTCCTAAATCACGGGACGAGATTTCTTGTAGTGGGGGAGATTTGTAACACCCTGAGAATCATGCTACAGTAACCCCCTGTGATTAAGCTAATCATGTGCTAAACAGGGCTTGATCACATTTGGATCACCTTCCTTTTCAAACTCCTAGTTCAAACTTCAAATATAATTAAAGTGGAAAATAAAAGTTTTCAAAAATTTAAACAAAAATGTTCGGTGGGTGCCAAATAATACACTGGTAATTATTGTGGAGAAAACTCCTTTTTATAAAATGCCTAAATACTTTTAAATGACATAAAACAGAAAAGAAAATAAACAAATAAATAAAAAGAAAATGCAAAAGAACACAGAACAAAGAAAAAAAAAGGGAAAAGGAGAAGGCCCCCCCCACTGGACCTGGCCCAACTGGGCCACCCCAGGCCCAGCCGGCCGGCCCACCCCGCGCTCCCCCTCTCACCTTATCCCACCCCCACCGACACCTCCCCCACCCCCGAAATATCCCACTCACTCCTCCCTCTCCCCCGATCTGGATCGAGGAGGGCTCGACCCCGTCGCCGCGCCCGCCGCCTCGCCCCCGACAACCAC
>NW_025288100.1:0-1102 GCF_018294505.1 Triticum aestivum
CAGCCGCCACCGCCTGCCGAGGCTCGCCGCCGCGTGCCCCGCGCCCCGCCACCGCTCGCCGAGGCCTGCCGCCGCAGGACACCGCCGCCAGCCGCCTAGATCCGCCGCCCGCAGAAGAAGGGGAGTCGGGAGAGGGAATCCCCCCGCCGCCGCCGTCTGCCACGCGGGTTTCACCCGACAGCGTAACCCGGCAGCGGTGCGAGGAGGGGAGAAGGAGGGGGCGGCGGCTGTGCCTAGGGTTGGAGGCCCCGAGTCGTCCAGGGCGGGGGCGACGCGAGGGACGTGATGTCTTTTAAAATGGGGAGAGTTTCACTTCCCGGCCTCTGCACCAACTAAGGATGCATACGGCCATTTTAGTATGAGTACCAAGATAAACATGATTCTCAGAATTTTTTAAATGAGTATCAAGATATTTCTTCACGAGTGGTTCCACCACACATCAAGCTTGATCCTCAATAAACGGGAGAAAACCCCTGTGCATCACCTGTCAATTCTGGGAATTGAACTCGCGTCATTGGGTTGCACAACCACATACCCAACCACTGAGCCAAGGCTCTCTCTGCACGGTCGACTCCATATACAAATATATTCCTTTTGTATACACAAACATATTCAAGATAGTGAAGATGGCATGGATTTATCAAACTGTTTATAGAGCTGACGTCAGCACCTGTCACATAGATTCTTAGGAACCGTAAACATTTTGCCTCCTTGCATAAACTACGTATGGACCCTAATATATTTATGCTGCTTCACCCAAACAACATCAAGGTCCTCAATTTTTTGCAAAGGCCCAACCTTCTATGGTATTTTGTCAAGCCTCTCACTAGGAAAATTGATATTTTCATCTTTATCAAAAGCAGTAGTTATGATTGAAAAATGGCGAACACTTGGTCGAATTGCCAATTTATGGTATTTTGTCAAACCTCTCAGGTTTCAATCCATGTACAGTAGCACACTCATTTGATGAAACCATCACTGCCAATTCATGCATTAGATCATGCATAACACAGAGTGAGCCATCCTTCTGGAAGAAGCCCAAATCCACTAATCTATCGAAATATTTCTGCCCTGTTTCCTCCAATCTCATCGCAGGGTCTTC
>NW_025288101.1:0-1102 GCF_018294505.1 Triticum aestivum
GCACTCGACAGAGATGTACCCACAAGCAGTCGAGTGCATGTTTCTGGTCCTGAATGTTTCAGCAGAGCTATCAGAGCCGCAGTTATCCCCCCCAATTTCAGGTTGGCAACAGGAGTCAGCAAGTTCACTGGTGAGTCTAAGCCTGAAACTTGGCTTGAAGACTACCGAGTGGCAGTTCAGATTGGTGGTGGGAACGACGAGGTGGCCATGAAGCATTTGCCCCTCATGTTGGAAGGTTCTGCCAGGGCATGGTTGACTCAATTACCTCCTAGCAGCATTTACACTTGGGAAGATCTGTCCCGAGTGTTCGTCAGAACGTTTGAAGGGACTTGCAAGCGACCAGCTGGATTGACAGAGTTGCAAGTCTGCGTGCAGAAAGCTAATGAGACTCTCAGAGAGTATATTCAGAGGTGGATCACTTTGCACCACACTGTAGAGAATGTGTCCGATCATCAGGCAGTCTGCGCCTTCAAAGACGGCGTCAATAACAGAGAACTGAGTTTGAAATTTGGTCGAACCGGTGACATGACCTTGAGTCGGATGATGGAGATTGCTACCAAGTACGCCAATGGCGAAGAAGAAGACCGACTTCGAAGCGGCAAGCACAAGCCGAGTCAGTCGGAAAAGGGAAACACCAGTCGGAAACAGAAGCGGAAGGCTGAACCGGCAGCTCCTGGAGAGGCTCTGGCCGTGACTCAAGGAAAGTTTAAGGGGAAACCAAAAGGATCCTGGAACCCCAAGAAGGTAAAGGATAAAGAAGGGAACGACGTGTTGGATATGCCATGTCACATTCACACGAAGAAAGACGAAGAGGGGAATATCATTTACCCAAAGCACACCACTCGCCAATGTCGACTCCTGATCCAGCAGTTTCAGGGAAAACAGTCTAAGGACAAGGAGAAGGAGTCGGACAAGGCCGAAGACAAAGAGGACAGTGAGGGAGGATATCCGCATATCAACTCCACTCTGATGATCTTTGCAGATGTGGAAAGCAGAAGTCAACTGAAAGTGATTAACCGAGAGGTGAACATGGTTGCCCCAGCAAAGGCAAATTATCTGAAGTGGTCTCAAACACCCATCACATTCGACCAATCTGATCACC
>NW_025288102.1:0-1102 GCF_018294505.1 Triticum aestivum
GGGGAAGGAGAGGTTGATGAAGATCCAGCAGCACGACGGCGTGGTGGTGGATGCAGGGCGTCACAGCAGCAGGGCTTCGCCGAGACTACGAGGGAGAGACGTAACGGGGGGAGGTGGAGGCGCCAGGGGCTGGTGTATGAAGTCCCTCCTCTCCCCCACTATATATAGGGGTGCCAAGGGGGGGGGGGGGGGCGCCGGCCCTAGTAGATGAGATCTACTAGGGGGGGCGGCGGCCTAGGGGAGGTTTCCCTCCCCCCCAAGGCACCTAGGGGTGCCTTCCACCACTAGGACTCCTCCTAGGGGGAAACCCTAGGCGCATGGGCCTATAGGGGCTGGTGCCCTTGGCCCATGATGGCCAAGGCGCACCCCCTACAGCCCATGTGGCCCCCCGGGACAGGTGGCCCCACCCGGTGGACCCCCGGGACCCTTCAGGTGGTCCCGGTACAATACCGATAACCCCGAAACTTGTCCCGATGCCCGAAATAGCACTTCCTATATATAATTCTTTACCTCCGGACCATTCCGGAACTCCTCGTGACGTCCGGGATCTCATACGGGACTCCGAACAACATTCGGGTTTCTGCATATACATATCTTCATAACCCTAGCGTCACCGAACCTTAAGTGTGTAGACCCTACGGGTTCGGGAGAGATGCAGACATGACCGAGACGCTCTCAGTCAATAACCATCAGCGGGATCTGGATACCCATGATGGCTCCCACATGCTCCTCGATGTTGTCATCGGATGAACCACGATGTCGAGGATTCGATCAAACCCTGTATGCAATTCCCTTTGTCAATCGGTACGTTACTTGCCCGAGACTCGATCGTCGGTATCCCAATACCTTGTTCAGTCTCGTTACCGGCAAGTCACTTTACTCGTACCGTAATGCATGATCCCGTGTCCAACACCTTGGTCACATTGAGCTCATTATGATGATGCATTACCGAGTGGGCCCAGAGATACCTCTCCGTCATACGGAGTGACAAATCCCAGTCTCGATCCGTGTCAACCCAACAACTACTTTCGGAGATACCTGTAATGCACCTTTATAGTCACCCAGTTATGTTGTGACGTTTGATACACCCAAGGCACTCTTA
>NW_025288103.1:0-1102 GCF_018294505.1 Triticum aestivum
TTTAGATTCGAGCGCCTCCCACAAGTCCTTGGCGACATGCACATGTAAATATGCGTCGACCAGTTTATCTCCAATCACGCTAAGAACTGCTCCGAGAAACACAACGGTAGCCTCCTTGAACGCCTTCTCCTGTTCAGGAGCAATCGTTCCCGTGGAGACACCGGTGACCCAGAACACGTTCATAGCCGTGAGCCATAACGTGGTCTTAGTCTGCCAACGCTTGAAGTATGTACCGGTAAACTTATCCGGTTTCAGTGCAGCGGCAAAGCCACTTGCCGAGAAATCCCTACACATAATAGGTTTTTGGATTGTTGAGTAAATAGGCAATTTCTCGATTAAATTAATCCATGAGTAAATCACTAGCATGGCATTGACTAAGTTGATGACGTACTGACTCTGATCTGAACATGCACGTACTAAGCAAATAGTAGACAAATCTACACATACTGCTAGTACTGCTAATATGAAAATAATCAAGAGCGGGATAAACGAGTTATACCCTCCAGTAGGCCACGCAGAGGCCGCGGCTTTGGTGGCAGCAGCGGCGTGCTCGGCGACCTTCTTGTCGGCTTCAGCTTTCTCGGCGGCGGCACGGTCGGCGTCG
This sequence comes from Triticum aestivum, assembly GCF_018294505.1. Classification (NCBI taxonomy): domain Eukaryota; kingdom Viridiplantae; phylum Streptophyta; class Magnoliopsida; order Poales; family Poaceae; genus Triticum; species Triticum aestivum. The sequence goes on from NW_025288103.1 coordinate 605, forward strand.
GTGGACATGGTGATGATGAAGGCGACGCGGACGTAGAGGAAGTAGACGATCGGAAGCGAGCAGTCGCGTAATCGCTGCCCAAAAACCTATTCGCCCCTCACCCCATACAGGAACCAGAAGGGCGTGGTTTCAGAGACCTGCTCTCCCGTCGACCGTGTACGTGGCGAACGGGATGGAGTCACCGGCGGCAGCAGCAGCAAAGGAACGACGGTGGGCGTGCGCGTGAGCAGATGTGATCTGTTCGTGGCGGCTAGGGTTAGGAGACACCGCATACTTATAGGCGCAGCCGCGTGGAGAGACGTGGGCTCGACCCACGTTCGAGTCCGTGACAGCCCACGATCCGACGTCTCAGATCGTGGCCCAGCTGTCAGAAAACTCTCCGTTAGTGACTGGCAAAAATAAGCGCGTAGGTGTGAGCTCGGCTCGGCTCAATCCCGCAACCCGCGGCGCGTCGTGACGAGGCGTGGCGTGGCGAGGCGGGCGGCGGAGGAGGAGTGC
>NW_025288104.1:0-1102 GCF_018294505.1 Triticum aestivum
TGTCATTAGCACTAATGACCCTGTTAAACTAACCCCGTGACGCTGACAGTGGGCCCCGTAGCGGGTCAAAGCCCGGGTCAACGCGGGATTAGCCCCTGTGTCACTGACGTGTGGACCCCACACGTCAGGTTTGACCTGGACCGCCCGTTGACCTGCTGAGGTCAGCATGAGGTCATGCTGACGCCATAATTCATTTTCTGGAATTATTTTAATTCTAAATATTCAGGAAATTTCAGAAAATGCCTAAAACTTCCAAAATTCATAGAAAATTAACCGTAACTCCAAATTAAATAATTTATATATGAAAAATTATCAGAAAAATTCAAGGAATCCATCTGTACCATTTTCATGCATGTTAGAACAACTTATCACTACTGTTTAGAGCAAATGAAGTGAATGACATTTAAATAATCACATATGGAGTTTGAATTTGAATCTTGTATTCAAACCAACTTCATTTAATCTATTGCTAGTTGCATTAGCTCAAAACACATTCATATTGCCATGTCATGAGCATGCATCATATTGTGCATTGCATTGATTGTATTTCTTCTTTGTTGCCGGTATTTGTCCCCTCTCGATAGACGTGATACCGATGATGTGATCGTTGACACTGATGAAGACTCAATGTTATCTTCAGAAGTGCCAGGCAAGCAAAAACCCCTTGTTCATTCCGATACAATCCTACTCTCTCGCTCCTGCTCTCTTTTACTGCATTAGGACAACACCGATTCATCTGTTACTTGCTGCGGTAGCTGAACCCCTTTGTCCTTTGCATGACCTGTCATTGCCACAGTAAATAGATGAAACCCACTAGCATGAGTAGGAGTTGTTTGAGCCCTGATGTGCCTACTCATTCATGTTTGTTTGTCATGCCTGCTATTGCTTAGAGTTGAGTCAGGTCTGATTCATCGGGGATGAATCAGAGGCGTGTGAACCTGTCCTACTGTGTGTGAGCTAAGTGTGTGAACACGATTTGGTAAAGGTAGCGGTGAGAGGCCATGTAGGAGTACATGGTGGGTTGTCTCATTGCAGCCGTCCTCAGGAACTGAGTTCTGTGTTTGTGATCCATGATTCAGCTACTACCACGCATTGGGCCCGA
>NW_025288105.1:0-1102 GCF_018294505.1 Triticum aestivum
GTAAGCACATCTTGGGGTTCAACAATTATGGAAATCGCTATGGGAGCCTAAAACGGAGAGTAATAGTCCGCAAAACAGGTCAGAATTGGCCAAAACTGTGAGTGTTGACGACGGACACATAAACGCACCCCGGGGTTCATCAATCGTGGAAATCGCTCTGGGTCCCCAAAACGTTGAGTAATAGTGTACGAAACGGATTAGAATTGCCCGAATATGTGAGTGTTGATGACCGACACGTAAATGCACCCCGGGGTTCGTCAATCGTGGAAATGACTCTGAGACCCCAAAATAGAGTAATAGTCCAAGAAATGGGCCAGAACCGGCCCAAACTGTGATTGTTGATGACCGACACGTAAGCGCACCTTGGAGTTCGACAACCATGGAAATCGCTTTGGGACCCCAAAACGGTGAGTAATAGTCCATGAAACGGGCCAGAATCGGCCAAAACTACGAGTGTTGATGGCCAACACGTAAGCACATCTTCGGGTTCAGCAACTATGGAAATCGCTATGGGACCCTAAAACGGTGAGTAATAGTCCACGAAACAGGTCAGATTTGGCCAAAATTGTGAGTGTTGAGGACGGACACATAAACGCACCCCGGGGTTCAACAATCGTGGAAATCGCTCTGGGTCCCCAAAATGTTGAGTAATAGTGTACGAAACGGATTAGAATTGCCCGAATATGTGAGTGTTGATGACCGACACGTAAACGCATCCCGGGGTTCGTCAATCATGGAAATGACTCCGAGACCCCAAAATAGAGTAATAGTCCAAGAAACGGGCCAGAATCGGCCCAAACTGTGATTGTTGATGACCGACACGTAAGCGCACCTTGGAGTTCGACAACCATGGAAATCGCTTTGGGACCTCAAAACGGTGAGTAATAGTCCATGGAATGGGCCAGAATCGACCAAAACTGCGAGTGTTGATGACCAACACGTAAGCACATCTTGGGGTTCAACATCTATGGAAATCGCTATGGGACCCTAAAACGGTGAGTAATAGTCCGCGAAACAGGTCAGAATTGGCCAAAATTGTGAGTGTTGATGACGTACACATAAACGCACCCCGGGGTTGATCAATCGTGGAAATCGCTCTGGG
>NW_025288106.1:0-1102 GCF_018294505.1 Triticum aestivum
CCCGAAGCACCTCCGCCGCGGGACCTCGTCGCCGGCGAAGCAGGCCACCCCGGCGACCGTCTCCACCACCACCAGAACCGCGACTCGCTCCTGAGTCCAACGGTAGCCTCCGCGCCCCTTCCCGTGCCCTGTATCGCCGCCGGCGAGCTCGCCGTCGCCTCTGGCCGGAGGTAGACGACGGCCGCCGTGGGGCCGGCCCGTCAGCCACACGCCCTGACGGGTGGGATCCACCCGTCAGGTTTAAAACGTGCGCGCGCGCGCGCACCGATCCGCCGTCGGCTGAAGGCGTATTCAGGCTTTACGCCTTCGATGTGGCGGCCGCGTGGGCTGGGTTTCCCCCCCCCCCTGGGCCTGCTGGTGCTGTGGCCTCTCTGGCCCAGTGGCACAGCGCTGTTTCTCTTTCTCCTTTTCTGTATTATTTCCAAAAATTCTACAGGACAGAATATTAATCCAAATGCATTGATTCCAATTTCTAAATTCCTAGAATATTGCAACCTATTTAATGGTGCAACTTTCATTCAAATCCAACCACCTTTTATTCTCTATAAATATTTAAATGTGGTTTTTAGCATTTAAATAGGCCTTTGAAAATCCATAACTCCTATTTTGCTGCTCCAAAACCAAGACCAAAAGTTGTCCCCTTCCTAGCCTTCCTCTTAGTATTTTACAAAAATAAGTTGACATTTTTGTGAGCACTTTGACTTTTCTGTTTTTATTATTGTCTTATTTTTCCCGTTGTTTTCTTGCGACGTTAGATCCCGTGTTTGACGAGGTAGCTGAGGAAGAAGGAGGAGCAGAGCCTGAAGACTTTGAAGATCAAGCCAACCAAGGCAAGCAGCCCTTTGACCATGACTATGATACCCCTTTATATGCATGTCATTTTTAGCTCTTTATTATCGATGCATCGGAATCATGATGAGATGGTGAACCACGTGGGTTGGTTACCACGATTACTTCCTCGTTGATACTTGCAGTGTGCATGGCCCTACCTTCTTATGAGGGTTATGCCGGTGGGAGTAGATAGGATGCAAATGTAGATGCTACGCAAATGGGGTGGGTTTGTGCATGGTGAAGGAGGCAATGTGATTTCAAAAGTCTTTTC
>NW_025288108.1:0-1102 GCF_018294505.1 Triticum aestivum
GGAGGCCGTGGACAGCGCTGACCGTAGGGGTGGGCTGTGATGCGGTAGGTACGTGGCCGGGTGTACCGAATACCCGTTAGGTATCTCGGGAACCCTGTTCACATCGTTCGGGGCCGTATGGGAAACCTCGGCCGGACTCCCTGCGGATGGAACCTGAATAGGCGATAAACCTGGACTGGAGGCTTAGGTGATTAGGTAGGTCGTGGCCGACACCCACGTTGGGCTTCCGCTTGAAGGTTGCCGAGTACATGTTGTGTAAACGACGGTAAGTGGTGAGAGCGTGTATGAAGAAGTACCCCCTGCAGGGTTAACATGATCTATTCGAATAGCCGCGTCCGCGGTAAAGGACTACTTGGTTGCCTATACAGTTCATAGACAAGTAAATGGAAACTACTAAAAGCCTCAAGATAAGTGTGAGTGCCGAGGATGGCTCTTCCGTAGGAAGACGGAGGTGGATCCTCGGTATTGTATTGAAGTGGTGAGTAGTGGACTCGTGTGCGCAAAACATTTCAAGTTGGAGTATCGTAGGATAGTCTAGCCAAGAGTCAAAGCTGGCTTGCTGCAATAACTCCACCAACCCTTCCTGATACTATGCATGTATGTAGGATCTGATGTAAGTCTTGCTGAGTACTTTTGTACTCATGTTGCTATAATCTACATTTTTACAGAAGACGCTGCAACCCCTTCTGATGGGTTCTATGTAGACGTTGACATCAACGAGTAGGCTAAGGACCCAGGTGGTGACCCTGAGCTTGTGATGGACCACGTAGTATAGTTAGGCTTCCAAGCCTCTTTTATTTTACTAGTTGTCTGTACCCAGACAAAGTACTTCCGCTGTTGGCTTGTATGACTGTATGACTTGTATGTTGGGTCGTGAGACCCGTACCTTTGTGTATGATATGTATGGCTCCCTGAGCCTTAAATAAAGTACTTGTGTCATAGAGTCATGTTGTGATGCTTCGTTGTATTTGCACATATCGAGCATATTGTGTGTATGGTTGAAATGCTTGGTATGTGTGGGATCTGACTATCTAGTTGTTTATCTTTAGTAGCCTCTCTTACCGGGAAATGTCTCCTAGTGTTACCGCTGAGCCATGGTAGC